>NW_028134199.1:0-60006 GCF_964662115.1 Mustela nivalis | reverse complement strand
TCCTGTTTTACGAAATGAACACAATTAAAATTCTGGGCAGAAGGCATGAGGTGGCTGAGGACTGAAAAATAAATGGTATTTCCCCTTTCGTATTTTCTGGCCTGAGTGTATTTGTAACCTGAAACCCAGTATAGCACATCAGATACAGAAAGAGCTTCAAGACAGTTTTTCCTACTTCTATTATGAGGACTGGGAAAGTGAAACCCCCATGTCTCAAGAGTAAGGAAAATTTTAAGTTTAATTCTCCCCCTACCCACTGTTCTCTTCTGTTCTAGCTCCTAGTCAGCCCCACAGTGGCAGTAGTGGAAACATCAGTGGTAGCTGAGTAGGTGTGTAAAACTTGAGGGGACGGACTACATCTCCGATCAGTGTTCCAGTGGTTGCAAGAGCATAGGGAGTGTCCTTCCTACTGCTTTCCTCTTCTCCCCATTCTGTTACTACTTTGTCCTGCACCTAGGCATGTACAAGTAATGGGAAGTACATAACAGAGCCATGGAACCAGAACCCCAGCTTTACAACCAAATAGTCAGAAAGAGCGGGCTTCTAGGAACTGCAAAGTATGGGAGAGATTGTAGAGAGGAGGAAGGTGAGGGAAACAATCACACAAAACTGTGTATGAACCCCTGGGTTCAACTCCTGAGCTGCATATGCATGGACATTACCCTTAATAACCTAGGAAAAGCTTTGAGAATAGACAGTAGTTGAGACAGGCTCCCAGTCCTAGACTGGCTGCTGGGCAGTGACACACAGGGAATGACACTGCAGAGGTTTTGAAAACTGATGATGAAGACACAACATAAAAATGTGGGAAGAAACTTGCAGATGAAACCTAATTGGGCGAATTGCTGAAACAAACAATCATCATTTTCTATACATTTAAACAAGACCCAGGGTCTCATAAGATATTCAGAAGAGCTGGGATATCCTATAAAATTATTTCATATACAAAATACCAGAAACATTTCAATATTATAAGCAAAAAAGATGCTTGAGTAAACCAAGATGACCCCGATATTGGAATCAAAAACATTAAAGCAGCTATTAAAGCCATGTTCCTGAAACTAAGTGTATACACTTGTGCAACCTATGGAGAAATAGTGTTAACAGAAAGACTAAATAAAAAATGGAAATTATAGGCCTGAAGATAACATAGCCAAGATGATTTCCTTGATGGGTTCAATAGCACAATGAAGAAAGGAGGAGAAACATCAGTGCATCAGTGAACTTGAATATAGATCAATAGAAATGATCCCATCTGAATGAAAGAGAAAAAGATTGAAAAATAAAGAGCCTTAGGAATCACTGCTGCAACATTTTAAAAACTTGTAATATTGTATTTCCAGATGTAGAGAAATATTTTAGAAAATATTTAAACATATGATGGCTGATCCTCTCTGGATTCAGACCTAGTTTGCAGTCCAAAGAAGGTCAGAATCATTGGTAAATATAGGACCTATTGTGCTTTCTTCAGGAAAAGGGTGAAGAAGATTGAAGTAAACCAGCACACCAAGTATGCTTGCTCCTTCTGTGGCAAAACCAAGATGAACAGATGAGCTGTGGGGATCTGGAGTTGTGGTTCCTGCATGAAAATGGTAGCAAGTGGTACCTGAACATACAACACCACTTCTACCATCACAGAAAAGTGAAGGAAAGAAGACTGAAGGAAATGAAAGACCAGTTGAAGGGCCATCATTTGAAACATTGCTAGTCTATAATAAATGGGTTAATTTATGTAACAACAAAAACATAATCAGTGAAAACTTCCCAAATTTGGTGAAAAATGTAAACTTAGGGTTTCAAAATGCTCAGCATATACCAAAGATGATACTGCCAAAGAAATGTGTTGAATATACATCATAAACAAACTAATGAAAACTAAGGACCAATAATCTTGAAAGCAGCCATATAAAAATGACCTATTACTAAGATTACATATTTTCAGTCATAACCATGGACACCAGAAAGAGTAATATTTCAAAGTGCCAAAAGAGAACTACAAACTCTGAATTCTATACCCAGTGAAAATATCATTCAGGAATGAAAGTCAAGTGAATGCCTTCTGAGATTTAAAAACAAAAACAAAAACAAAACCCCTCAAAAACCTTAGAGAACTTGTTGCAAGGACAAAGAATTCAAAAGAACTGAGCACTGGGTGTGGTGCATAAACAATGAATTTTTGGAACACTGCAAGGAAATAAAATGGGGGAAAAAACAAAGTACTTATACCTTAAACACATTTTTATTTATTTCAAAGGTCAAAGAAGTCTTCAGAAAAACTAGAAAACCTACTAAACTTATAAAAATATGAAGGTACAATTCATTAAAGTTAGTGGAATGCAACTAAATCAGTGATGAGATGAAATTTATAGCCTTATATGTTTTCTTTTAGAAAAAGGACTCAAATTACAGTCTAAGCTCTCATTTTAAGAAACTAAAAAAAAAAAAGTAAACTAAAAAGAATAACTAAAAGAAGGAAATCATATGGATTCAAGCAGAAATTAGTGAAATTGAGAAAAAACTTAATAAAAATAATAGCTGATTCTTTGAGAAGATTAATAAAATTGATAAGCCTCTACTTAGAATAATAAAGGCAGAGAGAACACTACTGAAATCAGGAAAGAAAGAAGGATATCAATACATACTATAAAAACACTGAAAGAATTTTAGGGGAATATTATGAATACCTCTGTGCACACAGATTTGACAACTTAAATGACATGAACCAGTTCCTCAAAAACAACCAACAATAAACACTTGTGCATAAAGAAATAAATTGCCAGAATTGTCCTATTTAGAGAAATTTCAGGGGGAGAAAAATCTCTCTCATCTCCAGTTGTACTTAAAGAAGAAAAAGAACAAAAAATAACACAAATTCTATAAATTACTTTCCAAAAATAAAAGAAGTATGAGAATTTCCCAACTTATTTGGAGAAGTCAGCACTACTCTGATGCCAAAACCAGACAAAAATAGTACAAGACAGCCTAACTACAGACTAATAATCCTCACACATAGAGACACAAAATTTCTCAAAATATTTGTAAATGGAATTCAATAATATGCAAAAAGATACAGCACGACTACATAAGATTTATCCTGGTAATGCAAAGTTGGTTTGATATTTAAAAGTTGATTGTCTATCATACTAACAGACTAAGAACAAAAATTACATGATCACATTCAACTGATGCATAATGCATTTGATAAAAATTCAACATCTATTCATAAGACACAGAAACCCAGGAACAGAAGGTAAATTCCCTAGTCTGACAAGAGACTCTACAAATAAATTAACAGTGAATATCATACTTAGTGGTAAAAGACTGAACACATCCTCCTGAGATTAGGACCAAAACAATGATATCCACTGTCCTCAGACTTCAGCATTTAATAACAAGTATTATCAACGGCAGTAAGAAAAAAATAAAAGGTATACATATTGGAAAAGAAGACATAACTTTTCCTCATCGCTGACATGAATGCCTGTTATGAAAATCTTAAGGAATCTACCAGAAAAAGCTAGAAAATAAATGAGTTTAGCAAGGTAACTGGATCATGAGTCAACATGGAAAAAAACTAATCCTGTTTCTACATGTTAACAATGAATATTGGAAACTTAAAAAATCAATTCCATTTCAATTTGAAAGAAAGAAAGAAAAAAAGAAAAAGAAAGAAAGAAAGACTCAGTGTGGTAGGCAAAATAATGGCCACCAAAAGATGTCCACCACATTGTAAACCCTCCGAAACTGAATATATTATGTTACAGTGCAAAGGGGAATTAAGGTTGTAATGAACTGATCTTAAAATAGATTATTCTGGGGACACCTGGGTGTCTCACTTGGTTGGGTATCTGACTCTTGATCTTGGCTTGGGTCTTGATCTTAGGGTTGTGAGTTTGGGCCTCATGCCAGGCTCTGCACTCGGTGTGGATCCTAGTTTTAAAAAAAGAAATTACCCTAGATGGTTTGTTCAGGCCTAATGTAATCAAAATGGAAGAGGAAGGCAGAAGAGATTCAGAGAGATGGAGAACAACAGTACCAAAAGCCAAGAAATATAAGCAGTTTTCATTGAGTGGAAAAGGCAAAGAAACAGGTTTTCCTTTAGTGCCTCCAGAAAAGAATGTAGCCTGGTAAACTGCTTGATTTTTAACTCAGTAAGACCTGTTAGATTTCTAATCTACAGAATTATAAGGTAATAAATTTGTTTTGTTTTATGCCACTAATTTTATAATAATTTCTTGGAGCAGCAATAGAAAACAAACGAGTATAAATCTAACAAAACCAGGAGAGAACCTGTATGTTGAAAAAGTTTAAATGCTGATGAAAAACTGTAAGAAATCCTTTTTAAAAAGTTCATAAATTGAAAGGCATAATGTAGTGAAGATGTAAATTCTTCCCAAATTCATCTATGGGTATAATTCAGTTTTAAGGGGAAACTGAGTAGACGTTATTGTGGATATAGATAAGCTATTTCTAAAATAAAAATGAAAAAGAAAGGGAGTTAGGATTACTGAAACAATTTTGAAAAATAAATTTGAAAGAGTCAGAGAGGGGTGCCTGGGTGGCTTAGTGGGTTAAAGCCTCTGCCTTCGGCTCAGGTCATGATCCCAGTGTCCAGGGATCTAGTCCCGCATCAGGCTCTCTGCTCTCTGCTTCCCTCTCTCTCTCTGCCTGCCTCTCTGACTACTTGTGATCTCTGTCAAATAAATAAATAGAACTTTTTTTTTTTTTAAGTCAGAGATCTTAATTTTAAGACTTAATATGACTCCATAGTAATTAAGACACTGGTTTTGGTAAAGAGGGTAGATGCATCAATTAATGAAACAGCTTAATCTAGCAATAAACCCATACCAATATGATCAAGGTGATTTTTGATAAATGTGCAAAGGTAATTCAATGGATAAAAGATAGTGTCTTCAAATGGTGTGAACAATTAGACATCCATTGGCCAAAAAAGTAACATAAAATCTTATCCTAAACTTGTCATCTTGTACAAAGTAAACTTAATAGATCAGTGATCTAAATGAGAGATATAAGCTCCAAAACATTAGAATGTGGAATAAAATCTTGATGATCTAGCATTAGGAAAGAAATCTCAGATCTGACCTTAAAAGCCCAATTCATAAAAGAAAGAAAAGATAAATTGAACTTTTTCATTAAAAAAACCTTTGTTTTGTGAAAGACTTTAAGAGAATAGAAAGAAAAACTGGAAACTGAGAAAATGTTTGAAACATTATAAAGAACTTGTATCCAAAGACTTCTTAAAATTCCATTCTTAAACCCAATAAAAAGGACAAAATATTTGAACATATATTTCACAAAAGACTATCTCTGGATGGCAGATTATCACAAGAAAAGATGCTTCAGATTTGCTGTCCTATAGGGAAATGCAAATTAAAATCACGTAGAGATACCATATGACACAAATTTAAATGGTTAAGATAAAAAACTAACAATACCAAGTGTTGACAAGGATGTAGAACCAGTGGAGCCTGCCCAAATTGCTGTGAGAGTTCAGGATCGTATTGCTACTCTTTTTTTTTTTTTTTTTTTTAAATACTCTTAGGAAGAATTTAGAAGTTTCTTACAAAGTTAAACGTCTGCTTGTCACAAGTTGCATACCCTTACTTTGAGGATTTACTCTAGAGAAATAAAAATTGATGTACACGTACACACACACACACACACACACACACACGTACTTTATAGCAGGTCTACCCATTATTGCCTAACTCTAGAACCAGCTCAAATGTCTACCAAGGGTGAATGGGTAAATGACTACTGGTAAAGCTCTACAAATGAATACTCCTGGAAAAAAAGGAACGAACTCTTGGTAGGCACAGAGCATGGATGAATCTGAAAGGCATTATGCTAAGTGAAAGACATCCAGTTATATATGTATTGTATAACTCCCTTTATATGACCTTCTGGGAAAACTGAGCATATAGGGGTAGAGAACAGGTCAGTAGTTGCCAGGTTTTAGGAGTTGTGGAGGGTTTGGCCACATAGAAATAACATGAGGGAGATTTTTAGAACGATGAGACACATGGACACATGCACACATACAGGGAATTTAACCATAGGTCATTATTTTACCATTAACCCAAGATTTTAAATTACCTAAAGACTTGGAGATTATTTACAAGCTGAAAAACTGAAAAACACAATTACCGTTGAAATAAAAGTCTTGAAGTCTTGTTAGAACTAAAGTAAATTTTATGAGTAAGTATTTTATTTCTAGTAATGTGAGAATTGTATTTTGGTTGTTGCTGTTTAATGTCACTCTCACATTATGAACTGTTAAGTTTTTGCATAAAATCTAGCAATTACAGTTACCTAAAACTCTGTTTCCGCCCCACATACAAGACTGAATTTGCTTTAATTATAATGGTAATGTGTTTAAATAAATTTTGTGTTTAAAAAATGGAGTAATACCTTTAAAATTCTGAAATAAAATGGTTTTTAAACTAGATTTCTAGGTCCAGCAACACAATTAATTGTGGGTGGTGAATAAAGACAACCCAGGGGCAAACAATAAATTAAAATATTTATCACACATTCTTTCTCGGGAAGCTGTTGGAACCAAAGATGATAAAATAAGAGTGTAAGCCTTAGGATCAAGAAATTAAATTCTAAAGGATGCTGGGGTGGCTCAGTGGGTTAAGCTGAGAAGCCTTTGGCTCAGGCCATGATCTCAGGGTCCTGGGATCGAGACTTGCATCGGGCTCTCTCTGCTCGGTAGGGAGCCTGCTTCCTCCTCTCTCTCTGCCTGCCTCTCTGCCTACTTGTGACCTCTCTCTGTGTCAAATAAATAAATAAAATCTTTTTTAAAAAAGAAATTTAATCTTGAGACTCAAAAGGGGCTTAGGATGAGATGTAATGAGAGATGGTACCATTTCAGACTGTTGGCTGGAAAATAAACATGATTTTGCAGTGTATCAACTAATTGAGAATAGTGACAGGTAAATCTATACAGTACAGCATGTTATTCTTATGATAGGGAACACTGAAGGTTCTGAAGAAGGATTCAAGAAGGCCCTAGCCCAGAAGGATGTGGGAAGGATCTAAACAAGGAGAGGAGATAAGAGAACTTCGCCCAGGAGGTGATACCTTAGGTCAGACTGAAGAATTTGAATGAAAGAGCCATTCAAAGAGAGTGTGATAAGAACAGAGGGTTTCTATCAGAGGACTGACTTGTGAGAAGGCCCAGGGCCATGGAACAGGGGGTATTCTGGATAAAGTGAATATGGCTGGTTATAGATTTTAGAGAAAAGACAAATCAGAGGTGAGCCTAGAAATGGAAGCAGACACTAGCTCAGATCATGCAGGGGCTGCAGGCCACATTGAGTTATTTTGGATGTATGCTAGGATAAATGGGAAGTTTGAACAAGGATGGGATTGAGGAACACTCTGCCTAGAGAATGGAAGGGGGTGATTTAAAGTGGAGAGATGATGGGGCGCCTGGGTGGCTCAGTGGGTTAAAGCCTCTGCCTTCAGCTCAGGTCATGATCCCAGGGTCCTGGGATCCAGCCCCGCATCGGGCTCTCTGCTCTGTGGAAAGCCTGTTTCCTCCTCTCTCTCTGCCTGCCTCCCTGCATACTTGTGATCTCTGCCTGTCAAATAAATACATAAAAATAAAAATAAAAAAATTTAAAGTGGAGAGATGAGATCAGGTGTGTTCAGGGTAGGATGGCTCAACACCCCCAAATCAATTGAAAAATGGGCAAGAGACATAAATAGACATTTTTCTAAAGAAGACATACACCCAGATGGCCAGCAGACTCATGAGAAGATGCTTAACATAACCAATCATCAGGGAAAAAGAAATCAAAACTACAATGAGATACCACCTCCCACCTATCTCAATGGCTAAAATCAGCCAGTATAAGAAGCAACAGATGCTGGTGAGGATGTGTGGCTAGGAATCTTTATGCACTGCTGGGGGGAATGCAAACTGGTGCAGCGTATGGAGGTTGCTCAAAAATTAAAAGTAGAACTATCCTATGACCCAGCAATTTGTAAATATCAAATGCTATTCGTTATTAACCAAAGAATACAAAAATTCTAATTCCAAGGGATACATGCACCTTGATGTTGACAGCAGCATTACCTATAATAGCCAAGTTATGAAAGCAGCCCATATGTCCATTGCCTGGTGAATGCATGAGAAAGATGTACACACCGTACACACACACACACACACACACAGGCGTGTGCACATGCATGCGCACGCATCATACTCAGCCATGAAAAAGAATGAACTCTTGCTATTTGCAATGACATGGATAGAGCTAGAAAGTATGCTAGATGAAATAAGTCAGTCAGAGAAACACAACCATATGATTTCACTCATATAGGAAATTTCGGAAACAAAATGAGCAAGGGGGGAAAAAAAGAGGGAGGCAACCCAAGAAACACTTCTTAAAATTTTTTAAAGATTTTAGTCAATTATTTGACAGAGAGATACAGCGAGAGAGGGAACACAAGCAGGGGGAGTGGGAGAGGGAGATGCAGGCTTCACACTGAGCAGAGAGCCTGATGTGGGGCTCGATCCCAGGACCCTGGGAGCATGACCTGAGCCAAAGGCAGAGGCTGAACAACTAAGCCACCCAGGCGCCCTAAACAGAGTCTTAATTACAGGGAACCAACGGATAGGTAACAGGGGGGCGGTGGGTGGGGGGGCTAAGGAGAGCACTTGTGATGAGCACTGAGTGTTTTGTGAAAGTGTGGAATCGCTGTACTGTACCTCTGAAACTAATATTACACTGTGTTGGGGTTGATGTAGAGCATGAAATCACGAATACCTCGCTGGCTAAAATGTAACACAGAGGCTGCTGCCGGTGAGAAGAGGTTGTCAGAGCAGGGTGTAGGCCAACAACCCTCAGGGAAGGCTTCAGAGAAGGGCATAGGTCTTTGGAATGCCCAGGCTGGCAGAACCACTCTGCCCTAGGAATGCCATGGGGAGTTGCCTTCTCGGAAGCTTTTTCAGCCCAAACAGGCGCCCTGTGATCTAAGCGCTGTGTGCATTGTCCCCTAGGCTATGTTTAGCAGACTTCAAAGAACACACTGATTAACATATGGTATCTTTCCAAGGATCAGATCCTCCTAGCACCAGTAAGACCCCTTATCACACAAGTTAAAAATAGAACCTCCCTGTCGCTCAGCAATTGAACTACTAGGTATTTACCCAAAGGATACAAAAATACTGATTCAGAGGGACGCAGGCACCAGAGTTGACAGCAACATTGTCAACATCAACTAAGTTATGGAAAAAGCCCAAACGTCCACGGAGCAATGAATGGATAAAGAACGCACGCACAGCACATGCGTGTATTACTCAGTCATCAAAAAGAATAGAATGTTGTCATTTCCCCCCTCTGAAAAGGGTGTTATCCATCATAGGAACTGAAAATTGAGGAGGCTTTTGTGAAGAGAAGGAAAGCACAATGAGGATCGCTGGGCTGAGAGGAAAAGGTGTAGAGGATGAGAGGAGGAAGCAATGGTCTGAAAAAATGTGTGCCTGAAAACGACTCTTTAGGGCTAGTTGATAGATGTAAATGCAGGTTGACCTAGGAATATTGTTACTTTAGGTCTTCATCAGGTGCCAGCCGGAGTCTCAGCAGGTTCTGCAATTGATAGAGGAAGTCCTAGTGTTAAGTAGCTTGGCTCCAGGAACTCCGCAGACATCCCAACAGGCTGCTGGGTTTGCATGTTTGGGAGGTGATTCTGCTTAACTACAAGACATTTTAGTAGGAGTCAGAGGTTAGCGCTGAAGAGAGTGGGTCTCCTGCCCTGCCCTTTCTCTCTCCCTGTTTTTTTTTTTTTTTATATTTTATTTATTTATTTGACAGAGATCACAAGTAGGCAGAGAGGCAGGCAGAGAGAGGGGTGAGGGGCGGGGGTGGGGATCAGGCTCCCCACTGAGCAGAGAGCCCGATGTGAGGCTCGATCCCAGGACCCTGAGCCAAAGGCAGAGGCTTAACCCACTGAGCCACCCAGGTGCCCCTCTCTTTCCCTGTTAACCAGTCACACAGTGGGTAAGAATTGGCACCATCACAAGTGTCTTCTCACTGATTCTTCATGAGAAAAAGATACCATCAGGGGGATCACCAGTCGCCAGGGAAGAAATCTGAGTTCACATCTCCTCTTTGCAAAGCCATTTGTAACAGGAATAAGGTAGTGGATGATATTGGACAAAATGGCGGTAGAGAGGGAACCATGATAGAAAAGAAAAATAAGCCAAATGGTGTTTGAAACATTTAATTTGAATAATCCCCTGACAAGAGTTTATTTTCTAATCCTAAAACTGGTGGAATGGAGAAGTCTTCTTTATATTTAGCACAGGTATATCCAAGTCATAATGTAAATGAAAAATATTATTTTTTCCTTCAAAAACATGAAATGTGAGTAGGCTAGAAATGTATATTTAGGAATAGGAAGCTTTTTAAAAATATATTTTATAAAGATTTATTTACTTATTTTAGAGAGAGTGTGGGCACTTCTGAGGGACAAAAAGAGAAGGAGGGAGAGTCTTAGGCAGTCTCAGCGCTGAGTGCAAGTCCTGAGGGGGTGGGGCGCTCGATCTCACAACCCTGAGATCCTGACCTGAGCTGAAACCAAGGATCGGGCTTCACTGACTGTGCCACCCAGGCAACCCAGGAATATGAAACTTTTGTCTGGTAATCCCACGACCTAAACAATCACTTGGTACTTTAACGGTAGGTTTTATAAAGCAAAGGCCAATTGAATTCCCATGTTTAAAAATGACCGCTTGACTAATCCTGTCTACTTAATAATTCCTTCCGTGATGTTTGCTTGTTGTAAAGATGGGTCTGAATTAAGAGTTGAGATGACTGCATGATCGATGAAAACGGGAAGGATATTTATCTTGTCTGTACTTAAATTAGCATTTTGAGACGTACAAGGGGTGCTCCTTTTCATTCATTTATAATTACTAGAAATTTTTTTATTTAATTTGTTATTTTCCATTAAATCACAGATCCAGTTGTCAAGTTAGTTTCAAATCAGACTAAAAATAGGTTAACAGACATAGGATGAGCTTGTAACATGGCCAAAGTTAGTAAATAGTTTCCAATAATTCCATAAATATTCTTTCTGATAAATAATGGGAATAAATAGACATAATAGATAAATAATGGAAACAAACAAGAAACCCACTCTTTGTTTTTGTGGGGGAAATATCCTTCTCTTGATTTTATTCTATTTTCATTTTTTTAAAGATTTTATTTATTTATTTGACAGACAGAGATCACAAATAGGCAGAGAGGCAGGCAGAGAGGAGGTGGGGGGGACGCAGGTTCCCTGCCGAGCAGAGAGCCCCATGCAGGGCCTGATCCCAGGACCCTGAGACCATGACCTGAGCTGAAGGCAGACCCTTAACCCACTGAGCCACCCAGGTGCCCCTCTTCTCTTGATTTTAAAAGGAACTTTGTTTTTTATTATCCTATCTTTAAAATAAAACCTGTTAAAATCATGCAGTCCATCTGCCTGAGCAGAATATGTGAGACCAATTTACAGGAGGGGCCATGTAGTGCTGATGGAAACCTTCCTTCTTTACTTGCGGCATCACACTGCATCTGTTTTTGTGACAGCATTGGATTCAGAAATTAAGCACAGCAGGAAGAAAGGTTTTGCATAGATTCAAAATATATTGCATGTCTTGACATTGTAGCCTACTTTCATGGGGAAAAAGTCAAAAGCCCCTCTACTTAGAGGAAGTTAAACCAGGGAAAAAATAATACTGTCCTCCTTCTAAAGATCGTTTGTTCTCAAAGTTCACCAGCAGTTAGTCCTGGTGTATCTCCCTGGTAGGAACATACAAGATGATGTCCAGTGTTGAAAGTTCCTGATTTACAAAGAAAAGTAACGTGTATATTGAAAAAGTATTCTGTAGTACTATCTAACACATACAGAAAGTATATGTGTACTTCTCAGTGAAATAACACAAAGTGAACATGCAGTTTAGAATACTGAACTAGATCCAGTGAGAGGAGACGGTCAGCATTCAGGACTATCTTCATGCCCCTTTAAAATTATGACACCTGTCTCCAAACACTGTTTAGTATTGCATATTTTTGAAAGTTTTACACAGATAAAATCTTAGAATATATTTTATTTCTGGTTTCTTTTATTTCACATTATATTTGTGAAATTTGTTTATGGGTGAATACAGATATAATTCCTTAACTTTTGTTGCCTTTTTGGTGGTCAGTTCTATAGATACCCACAACTTATTTGTGCAGTCTACCTTACTGCGCTGTCTGGATTGTTTCCAATTCTTAGGTATTAAGAATAACGTTGTCACTAACATTGATGTGCACCTTTTTTGGGGGGGGGGTGCAAATGTGCATGCATTTTCATATACCCAAGAGTGAAATTGCAAGATTATATTGTAGATTCAACTTTAGGGGTAAATCTAAATGATAGCCCAATGTGTTTAAAGCAGTTTGCACTCTGCCAGCTGGGTGAGAGTTTCTTTTGCTTCATTTACTTAGTGACTCATCAGTATTTAGTAACATCTGTCTTTCCTTAAGCCTAGCCATTTTGGTGGTATGAGGTGTAGTTTTAACTTGCATTTTTCTTTGTGATGCTATTGAGCATTTTTCATGTGTTATTTGTCACTTACATATCCTATATTACAAAGCTCCTGCTCAAATATATTTCCTATTTGTCTATTGGATTATCTATCTTTTTCTTAATGGCTTGAAAAAGTTTTTACATGTTTGAGATACAGGCTCTTTGACTGTTGTATGTGCTGAATATATTCTCCCCCTTCAAGCATTATGTTTTCACTTAAAAAAAAATTTTTTTTTAATGCCAGTGTAATTCATGTAGGGTTTAATTAGCTTCAGGTGTAATATAGTGTCTCAATAATTCTCCACATTAGTCAGTGCTCATCACAGTAAATGTACTCTTAATCCCCTTCATCTAATTCACTCATCCCCCAATGCACCTTCCCTCTGGTAGCCATCTGTTTGTTCTCTATAATTAAGTCTGCTTTTTGGTTTGTCTTCCCTTTTTTTGTTCAGTTGTTTTCTTTCTTAAATTCTACATGAGTGAAATCACATGGTATTTGTCTTCTGACATATTTTGCTTAGCATAATACTCTCTAGCTCCATCCATATTGTTGCAAATGGCAAGATTTCATTCTTTTTTTATGGCTGAGTAATATCCCACCATATACGTGTGTGTGTGTATATATACATATATATATATGTATACACACATACATATTCATTCATATATATATCTCCATTCATCTATCAATGGACATTTGGGCTCCTTCCATAATTTGACTATTGTAAATAACACTGCAATAAGCAGAGGGGTGCATATATCTTTTAAGTTAGTGTTTTTGTGTTCTTTAAGTAAATAACTGTAGTGAAAATACTGGATCATAAAGTAGTTCTATTTTTAATTTTTGAGGAACCTCCCTCCTATCTTCCCCAGTGGTTGAACCAGTTTGCATTCCTACCCACAGTGCATGAGAGTTTGTTTTCTCCACATTGTCACCAACACCTGTTTTTTCTTAGGTTTTTTATTTTAGCCATTCTGACAGGTGTAAGGAGATATCTCGTTGTGGTTTTGATTTGCATTTCCCTGGTAAGTGATGTTGAGGATCTTTTCATGTATCTGTTGGCCACCTGTATGGCTCCTTTGGAGAAATGTCTGTTCATGTCTTCTGCCCATCTCTTGATTGGATTATTTATAGACTTTTGGATACTAGCCCTTTATCTAATAAGGCATTTGCAAATATTTTCTCCCCTCGGGTAGGCTGCCTTTTAGTTTTGTTGACTGTTTCTTTTGTTGTGAAAAAGCATTTTATTTTGATGAAGTCTCAATAGTTCATTTTTGCTTTTGTTCCCTTGTCTATAGAAACATGTATAGCAAGAATTTGCTGCCGCCAAGGTGGAAGAGGTTGCTGCCTGTGTTCTGCCTTGGGATTTTGATGGATTCCTCTCTCACATTTAGGTCTTTCATCCATCTTGACTTTATCTTTGTGTATGGTGTAAGAAAATGGCCCGGTTTCATTCTTCTGCATGTGGCTGTCCAGTATTCCCAATACCATTTATTGAAGAGAATGTCTTTTATTTTTTTCCCCAAGAGGAAATACTCTAATGTTTATTCAATGATACTGTTTTTCTTTTATTATTAACATATAATGTATTATTGGCCCTAGGGTACAGGTCTATGAATCATCAGGCTTACACATTTCGCAGCACTCACCATAGCACATACCCTCCCCAGTGTCCATAACCCAGCCACCCTATCCCCAACCCCTCCCAATCCCCAGCAACCCTCAGTTTGTTTCATTGAGATTAAGAGTCTCTTATGGTTTGTCTCCCTCCCAATCCTATCTTGTGAAGAGAACATCTTTTACCCACTGGATATTCTTTCCTGCTTTGTCAAAGATTAGTTGACCATAGAATTAAGAGTCCATTTCTGGGATCGCTATCCCTTTTTTTTTTTTTTTAAGATTTTATTTATTTATTTGACAGAGAGAGAGAGAGAGAGAGAGGCAGAGGGAGAGCAGAAGCAGTCTCCCCGCTGAGCAGGGAGCACGATGTGGATCTCAATACCAGGACCTCAGGATCGTGACCTGAGCCAAACGAAGGCAGATGCTTAACAACTGAGCCACGCAGGCTCCCCTCTGGGGTCTCTATTCTGTTCCATTGATCTCTGTATTTGTTTTTGTGGCAGTATGACACTGCGTTGATGATTACCGCAGTGTAATCATCTTGAGGTCTGGAATTGTGATGCCTCCAGCTTTGGTTTTCTTTTTCAACATTACTCTGGCTATTTGGGATCTTTTCTGGTTCCATACCAATTTTAGGATTGTTCCAGCTCTGTGAAAAATGTTGATAGTACTTTGATAGGGATTGCATTGCACAAATAGATTGCTTTGGGTACCAAACACATTTTAACAATATTTGTTCTAAGCCATAAGCATGGAATATTTTTCCATTCCTTTGTGTCTTCTTTGATTTTTTTTATGAGTGTTATTTTTTTAAGAAGATTTTATTTATTTGAGAGAGAAAGTGAGAGGGAGAAAGTGAGAGAGAGAGAGAGCATATGAACAGGGAGCATGGAGGGAGATAGAGGGTGAACCAGACTCCCCAGCTGAGGAGGGATCCTGATGTGGGGCTCTATCCTAGGACACTGGCATCAAGACTTGAGCCAAAGGCAGATGCTTAACCAACTGAGCCCCCACACGCCCCTCTTTCCTGAGTGTTCTGTAGTTTTCAGAGTAGGTGCTTTACCTCTTTGTTTAGGTTTATTCCTAAGTATCTTATGGTTTTGGTGCAATGGCAAATGGGATTGTTTCCTTGATTTCTCTTTCTTCTGCCTCATTTTTAAGTGTATAGAACTGTCCCTGACCATTGATTTTTATCTCCTCCAATCTTGCTGAATTCCTCTATCAGGAATTTTGGGGTGAGGTGTTTTGGATTGTTAACATAGAGTATCACATCAATAGTAAAGAATGAAAGTTTGGCTTCTTGTTTCCCAGTTTGGATTTATTTATTTTTTATTTTAGAGATTTATTTATTTATTTGAGAGAGAGTGAGCAAGGGCATGAACGTGTGGGGTAGAGGCAGAGGGAGAGGGCCAAGCAGACTCCCTGCTGAGTGAGGAGCCCAACTCGGGCTCCATTCTAGGACCCCAGCATCATGACCTGAGCTGAAGGCGGACACTTAACTGACTGAGCCATCCAGGCACCACTGGATCCCTTTTATTTCTTTTTATTTTCTGATTTCTGGGGCTTGGGCTTCCAGGATTATGTTGAACAACAGTGGTGAGAGTAGACATCCCTGCCATGTTCCTGACCTTAGGGGAAAAGCTCTCAGTTTCTCTCCATTGAGGATGATATTAACTCTGGCTGTTTCATAATTGGCTTCTGTGATACTGAGGTATGTTCCCTTTATCCTACACTGAAGAATGTTTTTATCAAGAAAGGATGCTGTATTTTGTCAAATGCTATTTCTGCAGCTATTGGGAGGATCACAAGGCTCTTATCCTTTCTTTTATTAATGCAGAGTATCACATTGATTGATATACAGACACAGAACTACCCTTGCAGCCCAGGAATAAATCCCATCTCTTCTTGATAAATAATCCTTTTAATGTACGTTTGGATCCTATTAGCGAGTATCTTATTAAAAATTTTTGCATCCATGTCCATTAAGGATATTTGTCTGTAATATTCCTTTTTGGTGTGGTTTTTGGCTTTGAGATCAAGATAATGCTGGTTTCATAGAAGGAATTTCAAAATTTTCATTCCATATCTGTGTTTTGAAGCAGCCTTAGAAGAATAGGTATTAATTCTTCTTTAAATGTTTGGTGGAATTCCCCTGGGAGGCCATCTGGCCCTGGACTCTCTTTGTGGGGGAGGGGTGATTTTGGATTACTGATCAGTAAAATGCATCCATTTTTTCCAGATTGCCTAATTTATTGGCATATCATTGCTCATAACATTATTTTCTAATTATTTGTATTTCTTTAGCATTGATTGTGATCTCTGCTCTTTCATTTATGATTTTATTTATTTGGGTCCTTTATTGGTAAGTCTGGCTAGGGGTTTATTGATCTCATTAATTCTTTCAGAAAACAAGCTACTGTTTTTTTGTTTTGTTTTGTTTTTACTATATCATTGATTTCCCTTCCATATTATTTCTCTTCTCCTGCTGGACTTGGGCTTTATTTACTGTTCTTTTTCTTGCTCCTTTAAGTGTAAGGTTGGTTGTATATTTGAGACTTTACTAGCTTTTTTTTTTTTAAGATTTTATTTATTTATTTGATAGAGACAGTGAGAGAGGGAACACAAGCAGGGGGAGTGGGAGAGGGAGAAGCAGGCTTCCTGGTGAACGGGGAGCCCGATGCAGGGCTTGATCCCAGGACCCTAGGATCATAATCTGAGCTGAAGGCAGATGCTTAACAACTGAGGCATCCAGATGCCCCGAGACTTTTCTAGTTTCTCGAGAAAGGCTTGTACTTCTATATACTTTACTCTTAGTACCACCTTTGCTACATCCCAAAGGTTCTGAACTGTTGTATGTTCATTTTCATTTGTTTCCATGGTTTTTTAAAAAAAATTCTTCTTTAATTTCCTGGTTGACCCATTCATTCTTTAGTTAGGATGCTCTTTAAACTCCACATGTTTTTGTTCCTTCCAAATTTTTACTTGTGATTGAGTTCATTAAAGCATTGTGGCCTGAAAAAATGCATGGTATAATCTCAATCTTTTTGTACCAGTTGAGACCTGATTTGTGAACCAGTATGTGATTTATTCTGGGGAATATTCCATGTGCACTTGGGAAGAATGGATATTCTGTTGCTTTAGGATGAAATGCTCTGAATATATCTGAAGTCCATCTGGTCCAGTTTGTCATTCAAAGCCTTTGTTTCTTTGTTGATCTTCCAGTTAGATGAGGTGTCCATTGCTGTGAGTGGGGTGTTAAAGTCCCCTATTATTATTGTATTGTTATCAAACTATTCCTTTAATTTTGTTATTCATTGGTTTACAGTATTAGCTGCTGCCAAGTTGGGGGCAAAAATATTTACAATTGTTGGGTCTTCTTATTGGGTAGATCCTTTAATAAGGTATAAAGTCCTTCTTCATCTCTTATTATAGTTTTTGGTTTAAAATCTAATTTGTCTAAGGATTGCTACTCCAGCTTTCTTTTGATGTCCATTAGCATAATAAATGGTTCTCCATCCCGTAATCTCAATCTGTAGGTGTCTTTGGGTCTAAAATGATTCTCTTGTAGACTGCATATCAGTGGGTCTTGTTTTTTAATCCAGTCTGGTATCCTGTCTCTTTTGATAAGAGCATTTAGTCCATTTACATTCAGAGTAATTATTTAAAGATACAAATTTAGTACCATTGTATTGCCTGTAAAATGACTGTAACTGTATATTGTTTCTGTTCCTTCTGGTCAGTTCTACTTTATTCAATTTGAATAAGGTCAGTGTTATATCTTTTTAAAATCTTTTGAGAATTCACAGAGGAAGCCATCTGGGACTAGAATTTTTATGGGTACATTCTAAATCACAGATTGAATTTAATATGTGTTGGGTTATTTAGATCTTCTGTCAGCTTTGATAAATTGTGTTTTTCTAAAAACTGACTCATTTTAGTTAAATTTTAAAATGTCTTAGCATAAAATTATTCAAAATATTCCTTTTACCTTTTAAAGGCTGTAAGATCAGTAGTAATGTCTCTTTTTAGGTTCCTTTTCCCCCACACCGCACTCCAATCCACCTTTTACTTCCACCTCTCTGTCCGTCATCAGTGGCTTTCCTATTACTAAAAGCATTATCAGTTCCTAGCTTTTCCTGTGCAAAAGCATGTATCACACACTCTTTCTTCCTTTATAGTTACTTCAGTTTACTTCCAGATGCACTTTCCTGGTTTTCCTCCTACCTCACTGGCTGCTTTTTCTTTGTATCCTTTGTTCTTATCCCTCCAACTCTTGACATTAATATGCTCCTTGCACCTCTTCTTCCCTCTCTCTCCCAGACTACCTTGGTTGCCCCAAAAGTTTTGTGGTTTTAAATGTTATTTGTATGAGGGTTAGCACCAAATAAATACCTCCATTTATTATCTCAGCTCTGATCTCCATACTTAAAACACCCACTGGGCTCCTTAACATCTGTGTTGTGCATTTAACAGTCATTTTAAATTTAACATGTCAGAAACTTAGCTCCTGATATCCTCCCCAAACCTGCCTTCCCACTCTCTTTTTATCTCAGTAAGTAGAAACTCCATTTTCCAATTGCTTAGGCAGAAATCTTGGAGTAATTTTGACTTGTATCTTTTTCTCATACCCCACAGTTCTTGATCAAACCATCTTGTTGGTCCTAATTTAAAAATGCACTTATTATTCACTTCTCATAATCTCCTCTGTTACTATTTTGTGTCCAAATTCTATTATTTGCAACCTGGCTAATTGTTATAATTTCCTAACTAGTCCATTGGTTTTGCCCTTGCCTCTATTTGGCCTTTTCTTTACATAGCAGAGTGACCCAATAAAACCTAAGTTAGATCATGAAAGTCCATTGCTCAAAAATTTCCAAAGATTCTTCACCCTATTCAGAGTAAAAGGCAAAGGCATTGCAATAATCATAATTCTACATTCTCTAACCCCACTACCTCTCTAACCTCAATTCCTTCTCTTTCTTTTTTGTACTTGAGTTATACTTGCCTCCTTGCTTTCCTGAAATGCATCAGACATGCTTTTATTAAGGCTTTTGCATTTGCTGCTCTCTTTACTTGAACTTTTCTTCTCCAGCCATTCACATGGCACACTCTCTCATTTTCTTCAGATATTTATTCCACTGTACACTTCTTAATGCAGCTTCCCTTGGCCAATTATCTAAAATTACAACTTTATCCTTCTGAAAAACTTTCTTTTTTTTATTTTTTAAAGATTATTTATTTATTTATTTATTTATTTGACAGACAGAGATCACAAGTAGGCAGAGAAGCAGGCAGAGAGAGAGGAGGAAGCAGGCTCCCTGCTGAGCAGAGAGCCCGATGTGGGGCTCAATCCCAGGACCCTGGGATCATGACCTGAGCTGAAGGCAGAGGCTTTAACCCACTGAGCCACCCGGGTACCCCTGAAAAACTTTCTACTTCATTTCTTTTCCCCCCACTGGAATATATGTTCTATGAAGTTGGAATTATTGCATACACACAGTATACAATATAGAATTTAATCTTATCTGTCATATGTATATAATACGTGAACTCTCACTGAAATGTAAGAGCATTCAAGTTGTGCTATTATAGCAGAAATTAAATTTTCTCTGTCCTTTTGGGATTTTTTTTTTGTGGGTTTTTGTTCTATTTAGCAGCTATCAATATATCAAGAGTTATTTCTCAAGGGAAATGAAATAAGCAGAAGAGTATATTAGAAGAGTGATTACATTATCCATCACACTTTCTATACTTCCCTAATTCAACACCCTCTCCCATATAAGTCTGAAGTTCCTTCTACCACTACTTGATACTGAGTTTAGCCATGTGACTTTCTTTTGACCAGTTGGATGTTAGCAGATGAGACACAAGCAGAGGTTTGTCTGCTTTTGCCATGAGACCATAACTGGTTAGTCTGTTGAAGAATGAGACATGAGAAACAGAACTGGTCATCTTAGTTGTACCAGTTGTGGCTGTCATATATCAGTCAAGCCAGCAAAACTTTAGATACTTGAGTGACAGCTATCATCATCAGTCTTCTAACCAACTGGTTCACATATGTGGCGATAAGTGAATATTGCTGTAGGTTCTGTGGTTGTTACATACCATTTGTGTCCATAAATAACTGGTGGAGAATGACTTAAAATGCTGGAGAGATATGTCTTTTAGAATTTTTGTTTAAAGTGACCAAACATATTTTCATCACTTCAGACAACAACACTTTATTTTTTTCTTTTATTTATATTTTAATGTTTTCTTCCTTTATTTTTAAAATTTATTCATTTTTTATTATGTTAGTCACCATACAGTACATCATTAGTTTTTGATGTAGTGTTCCATGATACACTGTTTGTGTTTAATACCCAGTGCTCCATGTAATTCATGCCTTCCTTAATACTCATTACCAGGCTCACCCATTCCCCCACTCCTTCCCCTTCTAAAATCCTCAGTTTGTTTCCTGGAGTCCATAATCTCTTGTGGTTCATCTCCCCCTCTGATTTGTTCCCCTTCATTTTTCTCTTCCTTCTCCTAATATCCTCCATGCTATTCCTTATGTTCCACAAATAAGTGAAACAATATGATAATTGACTTTCTCTGCTTGACTTTTTTCACTTAACATAATCTCCTCTAGTCCCATCCATGTTGATGCAAAAGTTGGGTATTCATCCTTTCTGATGGTTGAGTAATATTCCATTGTGTATATGGATCACATCTTCTTTATCCATTCATCTGTTGAAGGGCATCTCAGCTCCTTCCACAGTTTGGCTAGTTGTGGACATTGCTGTGAACGTTCCATATGTGCTCAAGAAGAAGGAGTACTCTGTTGTTTAGGGTAGAATGTTCTGTATATATCTATGAGGTCTATCTGGTCTAGTGTATCATTCAAAGCTCTTGTTACCTTGTTGACTTTCTGCTTAGATGATCTGTCTATTGCTGAGAGTGGAATGTTGAGGTCTCCTCTTATCAGTGTATCATTAATATGTCTTGTTATTTTGATTAACAGTTAGTTTTTTTGGTTGACTGCTCCTAAATTGGGGGCATAGATATTTACAATTGTTAAATCTTCTTGTTGGATAGACTCCTTAAGGATGATAGTGTGTTCTTCTGTATCTCTAACTGCAGTCCTTAGCTTAAAATCTAATTTGTCCGATATGAGAATTGCTACCCCAGCTTTCTTTTGAGGTCAATTGGCATGAAAGATGGTTCTTCATCCCTTCATTTTCAGTATGGATGTATCTTTAGGTTCAAAATGAGTCTCTTGTAGACAGCATGTGGATGGGTTCTTTTTATCCAAACTGCAATCCTGTGCCATTTCATGGTAGCATTTAGGGCATTCACATTGAGAGTGATTATTGAAAATATTTTGTCATAGTGTTACCTGTGAAGTCCTTGTTTCTATAGATTATCTCTGTATATTTTTGTTCTATATCACTCTTGGGGTCTTTCTCCTTGTATAGAAGCCCCCCACCCCTTAATATTTCTTGCAGGGCTTGCTTAGTGGTTACATATTCTTTTGGTCTCTGCTGGTCCTGGATGCTCCTTATCACCCCATCCATTCTGAATGACAGTCTTGCCAGGTAAAGAATTCCTGGGTGCTTGTTCTGCTCATTTAGTATCCTGAATATGTCTTGCTAGCCATTTCTGGCTTGCCAGGTCTCTCTGGACAGGTCTGATGTTATTCTGATGTTCCTCCTTCTATATGTAATGAATCTCTTCCCTCAACTTCCCTTAAAGTGGTTTCCTTGGTTCTAAGATTTGCGAGTTTTACTATTACATGCTGGGGCATTGGTCTTTTCTCCTTGATCTTGGGAGGGGTCCTTTCTGCCTCTAGGACATGAATGCTTGTTTCATTCCCCCAGGTTAGGGACATTCTCAGCTATGATTTGCTCAAATATATCTTCTGGTCCTCTCTGTCTTTCCATAACGTGCTAATACTGACATCAGAACGTTTCATGGCATCATTCTTTCTTTAATTCTGTTTCCATGGATTGTAATCTGTTTGTTCCAAGCCTCCTGCTCTTCTTTCAGACAACAATTTAAAGCGAAATTCTAGTATTTCTGAATGATGATTCTTATAAATACTAAGTTTTGGAAAAAGCATCACTGATTTTAAACATCTTTTTCCATCAAGATCTTAATAAGAGCTAGATTTTACCCATGTAAGTCAAACCCAAGTGAAGAGTCTTATTACTAATATCCAGGAAAAAATACTAATTTTCCTAATCTGGTTTCAGGGATTTTGTTTAGAAGAATATTACTGTTAGGTTAAGTACTTTATTTAATACCTGTTAAAACATAAAAATTTTAGGTATGCAAGGAGTTAATTTGTTGAATCATATTACCAATGTATGAAACCTATTCTAAGATGAATTTACATAAAGAAAAACTTTTGTCCTGATCAAAGTTTTCAGTAGAATAATATCCATAATGATAGAAATTTTATTATATATCTTACTAGTATATGTGCCATTGCTCAACTGCATGCTGAAGTTTCATGAGTCTCTATAGTCTACTTTTAGAAAACAAATTTTCATGTAGTTAATAATGTCAACCCCATGATGAAGATCAAAACCAGTACAATACCCAAATGACCAGAAGGTCACAATGTAAACTTGTACCAGTGTGAAGAATCTCAGGAAACTTGATTGGGTCTGAATTTGATAAAGCAAATCTACAGACTTTGGGAAAAATTCAGAATCCATCATATCTACAACTTTCTAAGTGTGTAATACTGCAAGTATCTTTTAAAGCTCATGCCATGTTATAACAGCTAAAATGTAGATTAAAAGTGAGTTTAGTTTCTGACGTTTTGGTATTTGAATGGATCTTAAAGACCAAATATGTTAGGAAATTATGAACAATGCATTATTCTGTAGCTTAGACATATGCATTGTCTCTCCAAATTTCTAAACACTTAACACATAAATTATTGTGTGATATTTATACTTATGTTACTTTGGCTAAAATAGGGAAGTAGTGAATATTCCTCAAATAGAATAAGTTCTGTAGAGTTACAGAATCGAATTATAGTTGGAAGGAAAAATGCATGGAACTTTACAACAACATGGCCTTACTACTTTGCTTTTGAAATTACCTAGTTTTTTTTTCAATTATGCACATACAAGATGCATCTATAATTTTTTGCAGAGTGCTCACACTTACTGGAAAAAATGGTAAGTTTCATGAAAAATACATGACATTTCCATATACATGCATTGAACGTGATAACATGGCACATTATTTTCAGCTGGCACTACAATTAACATAAATTGGCAGGTTAAAGATTATTTAAATGTAGAAAACACTACATAATATAAAGTGCTTAGGTAAATAGTGAATAAAAATCATGAATTTTTAGAAGACTCCTGCAGCAGTATAAGACAAATTCTTGGCTTAACTGTTTAAATTCTACTTAGAGAGACCGTCCCTGCCTTTTAACTTAATAGTGCTAGTAAAGGGCCCTGGTAGGAAAAAGACTACTTCTCACTGGACTGATTGGGAGATATGCATAAGGCCGATGTGAATAAGACAAACTGGAGTACAAAAGGATCATGGGAAGACAGTGATTGTATGAAAACTATGATTAAGGTACATGGTATGTGTGTGCAAATTATATTCCAGGAAACTCTCAACTATCACAAAGGGCAAAGCTGGTTCCAGGCTCTAGAGATGCTCAGAAATCATTATGAACTAAGGTGCATGGGGAGAGAAAATCTTTTCTTAAAATAAATTTTTAAAAATTTTTAATAAACATATCATGTATTATTAGCCCCAGGGGTACAGGTCTGTGAATCGCCAGGTTTACACACTTCCCAGCACTCACCATAAGGGGAGAGAAAATCTTAACCTTGTTCTCTGTCTCCAGCAAATGCTCCTGGACACACTTGATGAAGTGCTGAAATGCATTATAGCAAAAAGCATAGAATAATTATAGTGGTGTAGTGTTGCTAATGTTTATTGTATCTTAATGAGAATGACTGTTTACTACACATAGGCTTGGTCTAGAGGTCTTCATATTCTCAGCTTTGCCACATTTAAATGGAAAGTCCAGTTGGTCATAGAGGAGAGCTGAAATGAAAACTCCAGGGGAAGAGTTGAAGGGGGTAGATAAAAAGGCACCAACAATTATCTTGAATCATTTTAACCTTTTTTAGAGGATAAGAAGTTGGGTGACTCACATACACATTCCCTAAGGATTCACACCAATGATGACACATAAAAAGTATAAAGTAGAACTAATGCTATATTTGTAATTTTTTTTAGAGACATTATATAATTTTTTATTTTTTATAAACATATATTTTTATCCCCAGGGGTACAGGTCTGTGAATCACCAGGTTTACACACTTCACAGCACTCACCAAAGCACATACCCTCCCCAATGTCCATAATCCCACCCCCTTCTCCCAAATCCCCTCCCCCCAGCAACCCTCAGTTTGTTTTGTGAGATTAAGAGTCACTTATGGTTTGTCTCCCTCCCAATCCCATTTTCTTTCATTTATTCTTCTCGTACCCACTTAAGCCCCCATGTTGCATCTACATACTTCTCTCATCTTCCATGTACTTGTACTTCATGTAAAGCCTCTTTGGCAAATAACCTTCTACGTGTCCTTTGAGTATCCTTGCGTCTTCCCCTCTGCTTCGTTTATATCAAAGAAAGACTTTATATGCATCAAGAAACTAGATTACATTTTCCACCCTGTGCCTAGGCCAGATACTGTAAATGGATCACCTGAATAATTGATATTAGTTCTGGGGTCTCTTTTTATAAACTATTGGTTTGCTAATGTCCCCTACTAAAAGACAAAGTTTTTCTGGCAGAATAGTAATTCCCCTAGACCTTCTCTGGGCCTGCATGGTACATGACAGTATCATTGTCAGGCAACTCATTTACGAATAGTATAATGGAGTGTATTATGAGACTTCTAAAGCACTCCTGGTCTATCTGCACTGCCAGCTGCTCTAATGGATGCTCTAAGCTTTAAAACACTCATTGTAGTAGAACTCTGGTGTGTTTGGGTACATGTATTTGCACCTGTACATATGCCTATGCCCATTCGTTTAATGGCATTTGAGTTTTTACATTTTTAGATTGACGTGTAAGTGACATATAATATCCTATTAGTTTCAGGTGTACATCATAGTGATTCGATATTTTTATATTTTATGGAATGATCCCCATAAGTCTAGTTACCATGTCACCAGACAAAGTTATGAAACTATTATTGACCCTGTTCTCTATGCTGTACATTATATCCCCATGAATTACTGATTTTATAACTGGAAGTTTATACCTCATAATCTTCTTCACCTATTTTATCTGCCTCCAATCCCTCCCTCCTTTCATAACCAACAGTTTATTTCCTATATCTGTCAATGTTTCAATTTCATTTTGTTTTGTTTTTTTAGGAACAATGTGTAACTGAAATCATACATTATTGGTCTTTCTCTGTAAGAGTTATTTCACTTAACATAATTTCCTCTAAGTCATCCATGTTGTCACAAATGGTAAGATTTTATTCTTTTCTATGTTTGGACAATAGTCCATTGTGTGTGTGTGTGTGTGTGTGTATTCCACACCCCCTTTTTTTTTTTTTTTTTTTTTGTTTTGTTTTGTTTTGTTTTTTAAAGATTTTATTTATTTATTTGACAGCGAGAGATCACAAGTAGGCAGAGAGGCAGGCAGAGAGAGAGGAAGGGAAGGAAGCAGGCTCCCTGCCGAGCAGAGAGCCCGACGCGGGACTCGATCCCAGGACCCTGAGATCATGACCTGAGCCGAAGGCAGCGGCTTAACCCACTGAGCCACCCAGGCGCCCATCCACACCCCCTTTTTTAAATCAATTTATCAGTGGACACTTAAGTCGCTTCCAGATCTTGGCTATTGTAAATAAAGCTGCATGTAAGTGTCTGTGCATCACTTTGGAGAAACACTCAGATGTAGACATGCTGAATCATACAGTAGCTATGTTCTTCATTATTTGAGGAACTTCTGTACTGTTTTCCACAGTGGCCACACCAATTAACATTCCTACCAAAGTGTATGAGGGTTTCCTTTTCCCCACATCCTTGCCGACACTTTTTTTTTTTCATCTTTTTTATAACAACCAACCTGCCAGAATGAGATGGGTAGCTCATTGTTGTTTTGATTTGCATTTCCCTGATGATTAGTGATGCTGCACATCTTTTCACATGTATGTCTTCTTTGGAAAAAAAATGTTTATTCAGGTTCTCTGCCAACTTTTCAGCCAGGTTATTTGGATTTCTTTTTTCGATACTAAGTTGTATAAGTGTTTTATGTATTTTGAATATTAACCCCTTATCAGAAATATGCTTTATGAGTATCTTTCTTCTTTCTGTAGGTTGCCTTTTCACTTTGTTGATGGTTTCCTTCACTCTGCAAAAGCTGTTTAGTTTATCATAGTTGCATTTATTTTGGACTTTGTTGCCCTTGCCTGGGGAGACTAGTCCAAAAAATATATTGCTAAGACTGATGTGAAAGCACTTACTGCCTTTGATTTCTTTGAGGAGTTTTATTATTTCACATCTTACCTTCAAGTCTTGAATCCATTTTGAATTTATTTCTGTATGTGGTGTAAGATAGTGATCTGGTTTCTTTTCTTTTTTTTTTTTTTTTTTTTGCATGTAGCTGTTCAGTTTTCTCAGCACTATGTATTAAAGAGACTGTATTTTTCCCATTGTGTATTCTTGCCTCCTTTATCATAGATTAATTTACAGTATCATCAGGGATTTTTCTGGGCGCTCTATCTGGTTCCATTCATTTATATGTCTGTTTTCATGCCACTACTACCCTGTTTTGATTACTATCAAAAACTTTCTAGTATAGTTTGAAATCAGGGAGTGTGACCATTTGAGTTTTGACTGAACCCAGTTTAGGTCTCAGACTCTGATTCTTTCAAACAGGAACCTGCCGGGATTGAGGAAAGTAACTGTGAAGCTGAGGGTGCCCAAGTTCATAAGAGAATGAAGATAAGAAACAGGGGTTGGAAAATCTCTGTTAAACTGAAAAATGTTTATAATTTCTACTCCATTCTCTTCCAAAAAAAGGAAGAAATGTAAGATTGTAGAACTCATTCTATGCGAGGAATACAGGAATCATTTCTAATGTTTTTAGAATTATTGCTATTGTTGATTTCTCTTATTCTGGGTTTTTCCTCTTTTTCTCTCTACTTCCCTTTCTCTTATCTGCTTTTCCTCCATCTCTTATTCTGGTTTTGTTTATGTTTTAAGGTTCAGAACTCTAAACATGGAGGTAAAAAAAAAGTCTAGGGAAGGACCATCACATCCATACCACGGCCTAAAACATTAATACACTTTGAGCTTGGTCTGTGACAAATCAGCATTATTCACATTTCAAAGTCAACCTTAATATCCCATTCTGCACCAGATCTTAGTAGTCCTGAGCATAATTAAATTAGTTGCAGAGATTGTGGTCCCAACATGTAATTTCAGTGTCTCTCTGTGCCAGTTACCCTGAGGCTATCATTTGAGCTACTTCTGGGACTCTGAGAACAGTTATGTTGCCTAGGTCTAGTGTTCCTATAGTTATGTTGATCTCATTTCTAATTCACCTCCTCTTTGATGGAGTGGAGAGGATTTTACCATATATCAACCCTGAAGTATGACACCCAGCAGTCTCACATATGTGCCAACCTATCCTTATCAAATTTTCTAGGAAGTGTTTTTTTTTTTTAAGATTGTATTTATTTTTCACTACATCTGTATCTTTGGGGTAAATACACAGTAGTGCAATTGTAGGGTCATAGGGAAAAGAAGGGCCATCTGTACCCCAATGTTTATAACAGCAATGGCCATGGTCGCCAAACTGTGGAAAGAACCAAGATGCCCTTCAACGGATGAATGGATAAGGAAGATGTGGTCCATATACACTATGGAGTATTGTGCCTCCATTAGAAAGGATGAATACCCAACTTTTGTAGCAACATGGACGGGTCTGGAAGAGATTATGCTGAGTGAAATAAGTCAAGCAGAGAGAGTCAATTATCATATGGTTTCACTTATTTGTGGAGCAGAACAAATAGCATGGAGGACATGGGGAGTTAGAGAGGAGAAGGGAGTTGGGGGAAATTGGAAGGGGAGGTGAACCATGAGAGACTATGGACTCTGAAAAACAATCCGAGGGGTTTGAAGGGGCGGGGGATGGGAGGTCGGGGTACCAGGTGGTGGGTATTATAGAGGGCACGGATTGCATGGAGCACTGGGTGTAGTGCAAAAATAGTGAATACTGTTATGCTGAAAATAAAAAATAAATTTAAAAAAAGATCTCTGTAAAACAAATTGTCAGTTTGAAATAATGGAAGAGGAGTGTTGTGGTATTAAATAAAATAGAACAGAAAAAAAAGATTGTATTTATTTATTTGACAGAGAGAGAGAGGGAGAGATCACAAGTAGGCAGAGAGGCAGGCAGAGGGAGAAGGGGAAGCAGGCCACCTGCTGAGCAGAGAGCCCAATGTGGGGCTTGATCCCAGGACCCTGGGATCATGACCAGAGCCGAAGGCAGAGGCTTAATCCACTGAGCCACCCAGGAGCCCTGAAAGTCTTATTTTTTTTTTTTAATGTTATAATAATTTTATATTTTATTTTTTTTTTAATTTAAATTTTTTATTTTTTATAAACATATATTTTTATCCCCAGGGGTACAGGTCTGTGTATAAATTCATTTTTTATATCTAGCTCAAATTATTCTTTGAAAGGTACAATATTTACAAAAAGCCATGCTATGAGCTTTTTTGAGGATGGGGTGCGGTACCAATGAAGGACATCCTTTCATATCTTTATTTAAAAATAGTTTTTTGGGGGGGGCATCTGGGTGGCTCAGTCATTGGGCATCTGTCTTCCTTTTGAGTCATGATCTCAGGGTCCTGGGATTGAGTCCTGCATCAGGCTCCCTGCTTGCCGGGAAGCCTACTTCTCCCTCTCTCACTCCCCCAGCTTGTGTTTCTCTCTCGCTCTGTCCCTCTTTGTCAAATAAATGAATAAATAACATTTTTTAAAGTTTTCTTTTATGTGCAGATGTCTCAGCCAATTTATAGCTGGCTGAAGTTATAAGATTATATCCTGTTAATAACTATTTAAAAAATATTTTATGGACCTTTAATTCTGATTTTTGGTGGCCAATTTCATCAATTCTCTACTGTTGAGAGGAAACTTACCAACAAATTCATTGTTTTTCTAAAGTACCTCTTACTTAGTATTGCCAGTTTCATTATGCTTAACTTTTCTTTGTATATAGCAATTACTTTTTCACTTTGCTCTAATGACACAAATTCTCAATGCTAAAATTTGTGATATAATTTCTTCCAGTCTCACTTTTTCTTTACTCTTGTGGTATTAGTACTCTACTGTTCCTTATTCTTCATTATTCCATTCAGGTTTTTATCAATAGAATGCCTTCATTTAAATTCAATGAATTTGCTTGTACTTATTAAAATTCAATTATTAACAAATGGTTAAATTTAATTACTAATCAATTCTGATTCTAAGTTAGAATCTCCTAAAAGCTTAAGTTGTTCTTTTGCCAGAAGATAAATATATCTGGAAGTTACACCCTTTCGGGTTTCAATGATCAACCAAAACAGAACAACTGGAGAAATTAATTCAGAATCTGAAGACACCTAATTTACACTGAGTACTATTGGTAATGGGTAGCCGTCAGTCATTATATGGTGTTTTTAAAAAATGAAAGAGACCATGCTTTCAGATAACAACTTTTTCTGGGTTGGGCAGACAACCATGCTGTCTTTTGTTCTCTAAATAACCTTTCTAACAATGCTACGATGATGTGATCACCAAGTTCAAAGTCTGAAATCACTCGTTCTAATAGTAGGACAGAATGTAAGTCCTAGGAAGACGGTAAATTCCTTGCTTGGAGGGAATGAACATTTTCAGCTCCATTCTCCCCTTTCCCTTGGCACGCTTTGTACCTTGGTTCCCAGTGCATGTTACCTTGGTCATAATCCCTGTGAGTATTGTTCCCTTTCTGTGAAGGGCCTCAAACTTGACATAATAATACAGTTCTCAGCCCAAAGACAGTGATGTGTAGGCTCAGAAGGGCTCCAGGGGTGATTTGAAGAAGGAAATACAAAGAACACAAAATTTCAAAAAATATAGTGAGAGTTAAAATGAAATTGGTGAAAATGTCACCTCTGTACCCTCTGTATGTCTCCAGACTTAACAATTTTAGCTCCTTCAGTGATACCTGTTCTTTATCCATGTCAGGAGCACAGAAGCCGTGATGCCATGAGTGGGAAAAAGCACACTGGGCTGTCCCGAGCTGAGGCCTGATCAAGAGATGAGAAATCATCTAACAGATGATCCCTGACCTAAACTTTTTATTGGTAGTGCTAATGTGTGCAACAGAAAGTAGCATCAATTTGTAAAAGTGATACTGTCTTATAGTACCATACTTTGTCTGATAAACATGGGAAGTATAATAAAGTAGCCCCTGAAAAGGAAAAGATAGAATGCTTCACCTTCTTAAGCATAAATTTGCTTTTGACAGTGAGAGCAAAAATGTAGGTTTATTCCCAGGGAGCTCAATGTGTTTGTAAGGGCCTATTTAGCCAGAGTGATTCCATCCGGTTGAACAGTTATTTTGTTGTTTATGCAGTAAAACTTAAACTGACCCTCCCACCCCCCACCAGGGGACTTACTTAAAAGCAAGTCCGGGAAACTAGTCCCAGGTAACAAAGCCCAAATACAAGGCTGGGAGACATCCAATCAGTGGGGCACGCATACTGTGTCCCTAGCTACCAAGGAGTGTGGGCCCCGCCTTTTAGGCGCCAGTTCTGACCAAGGTGATAGGCTAGTTCAAATGTCTACTATAGGGTAAATTGTGATTCAGTTGGTCACTTGTGTGTGACCTAGCATGACTGTGCAGCTTTTTCTGTGTGTTGCAATCTCATTGACCACCTATGTGTGTCCAGGCCCAACCACATGGCCCCTTGCCCTTTAAAAGTTAGTCGGTAAGGCAGGGAGGGGCCGCTTCTTTGTAAGAGACAGCCCTGACCAGTCGGTTTGATTCTCAATGCTTGGCGAGAAATAAAGCTTTGCTTGATCTTCACTTTGTATCAGTCTCACTCCTTTGATCATGGACCTATTATTGGGGCACCTAACAGTGTTCAGATTAAGCCTCATTGTGTTCAGATTAAGCCTTTTGGATTATGTTTCCATAATACCAGTTGGTATTACCAGTTGGATTTATCTAGAAGAAATCTTAGATGAAGTTGAAAGATTTCTCTACACTACTTTGTGTTAAAAATAGAGAAACTGGATAGGTAACTGGCATCTCACTGGCCAGAGGCAGGTCATTTAATTGTTAACATTAGGGGCACCTGGGTGGCTCAGTGGGTTAAGCCTCTGCCTTTGGCTCAGGTCATGATCCCAGGGTCCTGGGATCGAGCCCACATTGGGCTCTCTGCTCAGCAGTGAGCCTGCTTCCCCCCTCTCTGCCTGTCTCTCTGCCTACTTGTGATCTCTCTCTCTGTGTCAATAAATAAATAAAATCTTTAAAAAAATTTTTAAAAATTTAATTGTTAACATTATTTATTGCAAAGCAGACCTCAGGATCCAACACGATAAAGAATACAAATTTCAAAGCAGCAAAAGCAGTGATTAATAATAATTGCAATGCTATGGAGTGATAGCACTGTCCTGTGTGCTTTACATATATTATACCATGTGATCTTCACAGGCAACCTGTGAGACTGATGTTTTTGTTCTTCCTACTTTACAAAGAAGAAAAGTCAATGTAAGGAGTTTTCCCAAGGTCACCCTGAGTAAACTCAGCATCCTGGCTAGAACCCTGCCTCGCAGTTCCTATTCTTAGGTTGAAGCTTTATACTTATAAGTCACTGAGTTAATGGGGCCATACACTATGTTTTAAAATGGAAAGAAAAAACAAAACCTACCTAACTCGCAAGACAAATATTTTTATGTTTTACTTATTGTGTATTATTCTTAGTATTTCCATATATTTTTAATGTCCCTTACTGTTTGAGGACAACTGTAATTTTTCCTGGGCAAATTTTTCAAAATCAGCACTGAATATGTTTCATGCACTGTGCCCCATGGTGGTGTCTAATCTAGAGGAGGAGACAACTTCCTACATAAAGATTTTTAACGTATTGGAACAAAAGCAAGGAGATCTCAGAGAGGGCAATGGATTCAGCTGAGGTCAGAAGGAGATAGTGTTTTGGTGTAGGTTATGTTTGGGTGGAGTAGGGAGGCTTTGGGTGTAGTAGCACCAAGGGGATTGCCATATTTGGGGAGAAATTCTGTGACATTGAGATCTGAAGTGTGTGAGAAAGAAAATAATTAATATTGAGACAATAAACGTGAATTAGAAGTAAAATACACAGTGACTGTGAATGTTAACTATGATGTTTCCCAAGGTATGATGTACATTAGGAAAATATTGAAGTGGGATAAAGATTGATAAGGAGATGCTTTTCAAAGGTGAAGAAATTCTAAAATTCTAGGAAATATTCCATAAGATTTCATATTAATTTTGAAAAACCAAGTGATAAAAAACATGGCATTAAGCCAAAAATTCTCCTGTGAATTGCAATTTATATTTAGCTTTACAAATTGGATGAACTAGAATAGTTCATAAAATTAACATTCAAAACCATGGAGAAAAGCTGCATTTACTTTCTGCCATATGCCATCTGAGCTGCATTTTTTGAAAGATGGACAAGCTTCGTGCACTGTTCGACTTTTTTTTCAATTAATTACCCAATTACTTCACAAATTATATACTTGCTGCAAGTTGTGCTATTTTGAGATATTATATTTAAACCAATTTTCTTTCTTGTATGTTGAAAACTCTATACTCATTTCATGTGGCTGAACGCCCCCTATTGCAAAATTTTAATTTAATTCATGAAGTTCAAGTTGGAATTTATCTTATATTTTGCTTTTCCCAGGCTCTACTGGTGTGCAATATACTAATAACCCACATATCTCTTGCTTGTTCTGTCTTTGTCTTTTTCTGCCTGCCTGTCTCTCACATACATAGTAGTCCAATTTTCTAAGAAGTAAATTTGCTGATTTGTATGAAGTATACTTTAGTTAAGTATAAATTTTTTAAAAGCCCCTCCCTCAAGGAATCAACCTTTTATTACCATGGGAATTGACTTAGGTCTGCCATAATAAATATCTAAAACAAGGTAACAGAATCATTAATGGAATGATGACATTTTTATCTGGTCACAGAAGCATATAAACTAAAAATTTAGTAATCACTTTACCATTTAAATACATTTCGGTCCAAGAATAATTAGTGATCCCACTATGTGTTTGGCTCTTAGTTCTTAGTTTGTCTGTTATCATTCCCTAAATCCAGCAAGATACACTCCTGAGAGAGAGCAGTAGAATTTTAAAAAGCCAATCTTTGTAGCTTGAAATATTTAAAAAGCAAATATAAACTGAATTATTTTACCTGCAAGAAAAAAGTAAAAACATTATTGCTTTAAATAGAAACCTTCTTCTTTTTGCAACATCATTCACAAATGTTTTTCAAGAAGAATCTTCTATGCAAGCTGGGGCAGACCATTGTTTTCCATTTTTTTAAGAAAGGTGGTAGAATGTTTATGTTTGCATAAGGAATGGAAACAGAGGAAAATAATCAAAGTTGCTACTTTGGAGTCAATAAACTTTGAGACATGAAAATGGAAAATCTTTGCTCAATTCTAAAGTGCCATTAATTGCAAGAATATTTAACTTCAATTATGACAGCTTTTTGACAAACAAGATGGAAGAAATGTTAAATGTGTGCATTTATTCCTTGACCTATCCAAATATCAGATATATTAAAATGTGAATGATGGGATTGAGACACTAGTTTATGCACACATAGGAACATTTTCCCTATATAATGTGCATATTTGCATGTGTTTATGCCTATAATCACACTTACAGAGGGGAAGGCAGGAGTAAGGAAGATTGATGGCTAGCTGGCATGGGTGCACACAGACTTACCTGCTTCTTGAAATCTCTTCCACTGTTCAGTTGCAGATGCCTCTAGCATTCAGCTACAAAGTGTACAAAGAGGCAAACTCCCACCCACGCATTAATACTCGATTTAGTAGTTTAAAACACCTATCATCCAAAACATAGTTCTTTAAAAATTCTAAATACAGTTGAAAATCTGTTATATAATGACAAAAAGGACGAAAGAGTTACCAACTCTAGTACTTTTTAAGGGAAATAGGTATGTGCTCTGGGCAAGATCTATTGGAGAGGGGAAGGGTCAAGCTTTGAAGATTTGATTCCCTCCCTATGCTGCCTTTTAACTTTCCACAGTAGTTACTAAGCTCACCTCTGTTTTGTGTTCTGGATGCTTTAGCATCCTTTAAAAATATTTAATTATCTAGTACCAAGGCAGGAAAAAAAGTATGGGAAGAATTAAAATGAAAATCATATAGGCTAGATTTAAGTTTTGACAGCCCTTCATTAGCTATTAGCTAAGAGAACTGTACAGAGTTTCCTTCCCAAAATAGACTGCCAGACTTTCAAAGCTTGGGGATCGGGATGTGCGAGTAGACTGGGAACACAGTCCACTTACTCAATGTGCTTCGCAGTGTCTTGTATATGAATAATTTACCCTGAAAATCCCAAGGAATAATGAACAATTTACATAATTTATCTTGATCGTCTCTGTAGGCTTTTACATTTGGCTTTGGTTCCATATAAACCTACAATCTTGTGTCTGAGAGGGAACACATGTGACAATGACCATGCGGAATGCCGGGAGATGTGTCATGCCGAGTCTTGTGTAGTCTTAGAGCCCGTTTGGTTTTGTTAAAGTTATCATTTGAATTTAATTTATGTCAAAATGCAAAAATAAAACCATTTCCATAAAGGATGAGTAAAAGAGTTAGAAACTGTGAATTCATGAATACCGATTGTTTTATTTTTATGTATAGGAATACTTCCCCTAAATACCACAAACTCCCTGGAATAAGAGCTATATCTTAACATTTCATCGCATCCTCAGGGTCTAACACACCTCTGTACACAGAGAAGACACTTCATAAATTGTTGATGATTTTTCCATCCATTCAGTTTATTGAATTGCTATTATGTACTGTGAATTGCTACAAGGGTACTAAGATGAAACAAATGTACAGCCTATTTTCAAGGAGCTATCTATCTAGGAGGATAAATGAGATACACAAAATATATAAGATCTACAAGATATACAAAATAATAAGACAAATTGAAAAGGGGACAGTGTTCTAGTCAAAGCACAGGCAAAATTCAGTTGGAAGTTCAAAGGAAGGAATTCAGCAAATGGAAAAGGCTTCATGAAAGAGGTAGAATCTAATGGTGATAATAGAAAAAATTTGAGACAATGACATAGCATCATTTCAGAAACAAATATAATAAAGAATTTGACATGAAAAAATTAGATTCCTTGGAATATAGAAATATTTAAAATTATTTCAGGAAGGTGTTTTCTTTGTGTTCATCTATGCAATATTGTCTGCCTAATCTATGCTCTCCCTAGCAAAACTACATTCATGTAAAGTGTAGATTCTTGTTTATCTGGAAAAGGCTTCATGAAAGAGGTAGAATCTAATGGTGATAATAGAAAAAATTTGAGACAATGACATAGCATCATTTCAGAAACAAATATAATAAAGAATTTGACATGAAAAAATTGTTTGATAAACAATCATCTGCTGATAACCATTTAGTAGGATGTAAATAGGATTAAAAAATAAAAAGACCCATTCACGTTCTCAAGAGCTTACTGTTAAAGAAGGTATATATACAAGCAGTTATTATTAAGGAGTTAAGAGGATATATAACAATTATCATTAACATAGAATTGCCTGATGATTAATATCCATAATACTTGTGTGTTGGCCCATACAACACGTTTTTTAAAAAATAGGAAATAGTCCTTTGCAAAGGTTATCAATTTTATCAAAGTTAAAATACAGGTAATTCCTGTCTTACCAACATAATCAGTTTCTAGTACAAGCAAAGTCCTTATAAGTCAATCCCTTGATGTTATAAATTGAGAGTTTCATTCCTGAAAAAACATTTAGTGCCGTAATATATTGAAGTTATTCCTGAAAGTAAATTAAAATAAAACACAAATAACTTTGATATATACATATTAAGTGTGTGTGGGGAAATAGTGTAATATAAAATCACATTGTAGATTTCTTTGGAGGTGTATTTCTATAGTTGTTACTATGGCTATTTTAATTACAATAAGAAAGATGATAAATGCAGAATGGCACAATTTAAGATTTTATTAAGTCTGGGCTTTCCCATGGGATAAAATACACTTAGAAAATTTTATGGATTATGATTTTTATTCTGTTTTTAGAAAGCACTTCAGTTTCCTGCATTGCCTCCTTTCATCATTTATATGACCTATTTAGTAAAATTTGTAATCTAGTCTTTGTATTTGAGCTGTTTCTTTAAATTCTGGATAAGCAGGGAACTGAAAAGCCTTTTGATATAAGTAAACATAAACGTACAGGATTGGCTAGAATAAAATATAAAATCCAGAGATGATTTCAGCTGAAATATATCAATTTGCTGGTTAGAGAAAGAAAAAAAGGAACTAGTGGTCATAATTAGAAATCCAAGTGATCATAATTAGAAATCTCTTTATTGACAGTAAGTTAAATGCCACATTATTACCTAGACAAAGATAATCATCTGCATTTCCAAATTTTTTGCTTTATAGATCTCTACTTAAGATTTGAAATTTGACTTATTAATGTCATTCTTTCCCTCTGCATTTGTACAGCAAATGACATTGTCCTCTTATTATCACAAGTGTGTGACTACATGTTGCAGGCATTTTTTCCTACACAGTCACAACCATAATTTATTCATCCCAAGGTGTACCCTGGCCAATACTGGACAAGGTTGTTCCTTTTATGAAAGAAATAATTCCTGAAGAAGGCTCTTTTCCTCTTTGATGCTATTATAGCACTGGCTTGGTTATTAATCTGCTAAGGTGATCATGTCCTACTTCACATACCTTCTTATCCACATGCAAATGAATCACATAAGGAACTACATTTATGCACTCGATTATTAGGTTTATTTCATTGTTATTTTTAAAAGAATACTGGCATCTGGATATGTAAATGAGGCTATAAATGAAAGTCGGTTCATGCAATCTACTTTCTCCTACATTGTCTGATATTTCCCCTAAGCTGTTTTGCACCTGACTGGTTGCATGGTTTTAGCCCCCATTAAAATAGGTCTGAGACTTCAGAAAAACAAATTGTGCCTGAAATTGGGACTATTAAAATTCTACAGTGCCATCCACAAGCCGACAGTGGCATTGCAGAGGACCCGTAAAGAACAAAAAATAAAAACATAGGAAATGTGGTGCCCCATTCATTGTGGCACATCTAACATGTTAAAACTCCAGAAGTCAGTTTCATATACTTTTGTCAGATTATAACTTACAAAACCAAGGTTGGGTCAAGCTAGCTTCCTGCCACTTAGAAAGATTTCCTTAGGAACTACAATTTTCTCAGTGATAAATGTAGTCACCTTTATTATAAGCATACTTCCTATATGTAGAATATTTATAAGGGAATTGAGCAAGTAGAAAAAACAATCACTTTCATTCTATTAGAATGTATCTGTTCTAAAAAAAACATCTGCAGCAAAGAAATGTCTTGTCACACATACTTTACATATTGATAGGGGAAAATAGTGGTCGTTGCTTCTAACAAAGACAAGAAAGAAAGGCAGAATTAGTGCAGGAATTCAAAGGAGGGTAAAAAGAGGTTCTGTATCCTTGAAAACCAACCTCTTTCCAGGGTGCCTGGGTGGCTCAGTGGGTTAAAGCCTCTGTCTTTGTCTCAGGTCATGATCTCGGGGTCCTGAGGTCAAACCCGCATCAGGCTCTCTGCTAAGTGGGGAGCCTGCTTCCTCCTCTCTATCTCTTTGCCTGCCTATCTGCCTACTTGTGATCTCTGTCTGTCAAATAAATAAATAAAAATCTTTAAATAAAAAAAATAATAAAAACAAAGAAACAAAAAAACTAACCTCTTTCCATAGTGCCTTTTCCCTTTGTCATCACTAAAAATATTTTGCACATCTTCAAATGCCTCCCAGGTCCAGGTCTAATCAAGCGACTATAGCTTATGAGTATTTCTTTGTGAGTGTGTGGTAAATGCTCTTCCTTACATACAAAGATTTGAGCTCATAGAATGACTCTGTTCAACTGAACAGAATTCTCAACTCTAACTTGAGTTTTTAAACACAGATGAAACATGAAAATATGTCAGGGTTTTAAACCTGAGGTATGTGGGTAAGGAAATTGATCTCCGGAGCACCAATTTGCCCTGGAGGAGCAAGTCTAGATTCCAGAACAGCTCATCATGCTGACTCAGGAATAAGACACAACAGGCAGTAATGGATGGGTCTTTGATTGCTCTGGTCTGTCCTTTGCAACAGGGAAAGCTGTTTGGGATTGATGGTTGATATTGATATGAAAACTGGACATAGTACACATTTATAAGTCCTCTCTGCGCTACTGTGTTTAGGATTCTTTGTAGAGCGGGTAAGAGAATGCGAAAGGGAGAGGCACCTGAAAATAAACAATAAGCCACTTGAAATTTGCTTGTAAAAAGGGCTCTTGTTATACTGTCCTCTACAAAGAATCAAAGTGTGCTCTATTTAACAGGTAGAAAAATGGACTGCATTCCAACTGAGTTGAATTCAAGGTAGGAAAGTTGTGTCTGAAATTTATATTATACCTACAAGTGTTTTGCAAGTCTATTAGGTTCTGAATATTTCTTATACTGTTAGTTACCTTCTATACCTACCATGCTACTGAAAACTTATATACAATTTTGTAGGCTGTTCAGCACAGTAGCTGTTCATCCTCAACAGGCTAATCTTGCAATGCATTTCTGAATAAATACATATTGTAAAATGCCTATTCCCATATCCCCCAGCTCATCATTGTCATGTCAAAGAGCCTTCCCTCTACTAGGGTCTTCACTATACTAGCACAGTACCAATTAATTGATTATAGTTGTCCAGACCTGCCCAGAAACAAAGTTCTTATTTAAGGAAACCAAAGAGTCCAATTAAAGGAGATACAACAAGTTGGATATGTCTTCTTTGAATTGCAGTCACCTGGTTTTTCTAAACTACATAATCAAAAGGAATCAATATGTAACCCTCATGTCCCAGCACCCATTATTTTCAGTGTGGGTGTAGAATAAGCACGTGAGGTTGGGTTGAGCCGATGTGGAGGTCTGTAATACCATTATCTAAAAATAGACTTTGGCTTAACTTCAAAGTGCCTACTCAAAAATACACTGGCATTTTGGGTAACTATTATAATACTAGCCCATGTAGTTAAGACAAAAGCCATCCCAATCTAATTACCGTTTTTAAAGTTTATATGTCAATGTATTTTTGAATGCTGATATCAACGTGAAGTGTTCTGATATTCCAAAGACCATATGTTAGGGAAATATAATCTTGGGAATACAGTGTGACATCTATGAAACTTTCAGTTTAATCACGATTCAAAAGCTCAGCTCCCATGTGTGTATTTTAAGTTAGCTACTTTTCAAGGCATTCTTGTGCTTTTCTTCTCTTTGTCTTTCTTAGTGCTAATAAGCTTAAGAGTTTATTAAGCTCTTGAGTTTTGCTCATCAAAGCGAACACTGTTTAATAAACTACTTAATGTATCTGTAATTAAGCACTCTTACTTGAGGAAGAAACTCCCATTATTTTGTACTTAAAGATTGTGTATGGAGGCATCTGGGTGGCTCAGTGGGTTAAGCCTCTGCCTTCGGCTCAGGTCATGGTCTCAGGGTCCTGGGATCGAGTCCCACATCGGGCTCTCTGCTCAGCAGGGAGCCTGCTTCCTCCCCTCTCTCTCTCTCTGTGATCTCTGTCTGTCAAATAAATAAATTTTTAAAATCTTTAAAAAAAAGATTGTGTATTTACCAGTTGATATATGTGTGTCTGCTTTTTAAATGAACATATAAGTGAAAGAGTGTTCGTTCTCTGTCTCTCTGGTGATTTTTGAAATCTTGCCAGCTTTCTTGACATTATATAGACACAAATCATCTTCAGGTCAGTCATAAACATTACATAGTAAATAAAGGGAATGGGAAGTTGGGAGGGGGGGAAAGAGGCCAATGTAACCTGCCGGCAGCAAACAGTAATTGGGTTAGGTCAGAGTGGAGTAAAGTCAAAGAAGTTCTCTGGCAGCATTAATGAGTTAATAGGATGAAAACATTTATATTCCAGAAGTTCGTGTTGGACCCTGAACACTAAGGAATGGTCTAAGAAAGGATTGTGGTTTCTGATGCTGATTTCAATTGCCTTTATAATCTGCAGCAAGTAGTTTGGCTTTATTGAGTTTCACTTCCCTCACAAAGTTCATCTGAAACACGAGGTTTTATTTAGGAGAATTAAAAATACAATAAAAATGTTACAAAACAGATTAAAATACATTCTCGAATAAACAGGAATTGGTATCTTTAAGTAAGTTACATTTTAATCTCATATATGGATGTTACATTTCCAGCAGTGGAAATGTTATAGATTATCAATTTGCTAGAGTGAGCCTTTTTGTGTGAGTATACACAAAATTAGTATAATTCTTCCAGTCTTCTGTCACTTGAGTAAGAAATTTAGTGAATTTTCAATTGTATCAGATTGAATGTTTTAAAGTAACTCTGATGTTTGTTAAATAAAGAAAATATTCTTTAGAAACTGGCTTAAATTTATTTATTTATTATTATTTTTAAAAGATTTTATTTATTTATTTGACAGAGATCACAAGTAGGCAGAGAGGCAGGCAGAGAGAAAGGAGGAAGCAGGCTCCCTGCCAAGCAGAGAGCCCAATGGGAGGCTCTATTCTAGGACCCCGAGATCATGACCTGAGCCGAAGGCAGAGGCTTTAACCCACTGAGCCACCCAGGTGTCCCGAAACTGGTTTAAATTTAAACACAATGATGTCATGGAAAAGAATATAGTAGATTTGTCTCCTAAAGACATTAGTGTTTTCAAGTATGGCTACAAATATAAATTAGGATTTACATTTTTTTATTCAATACTAGATTTCTTACTTTTTTAATGTGTGTCTCTAAGTTTTATTCACTTGAAATTGTGGCATCAAGATTTCCCTGTCTTTTATTGACTTTCTTTTTCTAAAGTATCCTAGAAGATGAAAATGTCCTAAAATTCCTTCAATTCTTTTTATTTCAACTCACAGTTACATAAAATGGGATAAACTGAATAATTACTGGATGGGAATCAAAATGGATGTATAAAATTGACCAGAATAGAAATTAGAGACAATACAATAGAATATAATAAAATACAATGCAATATTTTAAGTTTTAAAATGCAAGTAATCTAAAAAATTCTGAACTTATAACTTCTTTTTTTATTTTTTATTTATCACTTTTTAAATAATTTTTTTTAGAGGGAGCACATGTGAGTTGGAGGGTGAAGGGATAGAGAGAGGGAGAGAGAGAGAATCTTAAGCAGGCTCCACACTCAGTGCACAGCCCAAGGCAGGGCTTCATCTCGTGACCCTGAGATGATGACCTCTGCCAAAACCAGGAGTCCAGTGCTTAACCAACTAAGCCACCCAGATACCCCTTTCTTCTATTTTCTAATGTACTTTTAATTGCATGAACAGTATGGAACCAAAGATAAAAAACCTTTTTAAAATGTAACTTATTAGTGAGAGCTAAAATACTTAGCCATGTTAAGTACAAGCCCTAAAGAAAACTTCCAAAAGTGTTCATCTTCTTAAGAGCTCACATTAAGGTCTAAATAAAACTTCCCTATTGCAGAAAAAGTTTGCACCAGTAGCAGAGGGAGTGTGGTGAAATGAGACCTTACTGATGTTCTAAATTTAATCAATCTTATATTTTTCTTTTTCACTTCCCAAGTTAACTGTTTTTTCCTCATGTCCCATTTTATAAGCTCACTGATTACTTCTCAACATCACCCAAAAGATGTATAATTTATTTAAATGGACTCTTTTTTTTTTTTTACATTGAAGGTAAATCAAAACCCTTCAGATTTAATAGAAATAGTACATATTTTTTAAATGCATCAATTATCTTTGCATTATCAACCAAAACAATATTGGCACCCACTAAATGTAAGTAAAATTACTTTTAACTGCCAGTAAATATTTCAAAACAATATTGTTTATATTTTCATAATTTATAAAGTTTTTTTTTAAGAGTTTATTTATTTATTTGACAGAGATCACAAGTAGGCAGAGGTAGGCAGGGGTCGGGGGTGAAGCAGGTTCCCCGCTGAGCAGAGAGCCCGATGCGGGGCTCCATCCCAGGACCCAGAGATCATGATCTTAGCCAAAGGCAGAGGCTTAACCCACTGAGTCATTCAGGCACCCCAACATTTTCATAATTTATAAAATAAAGTTCAGAAGTGCCAAAAAGGATCTGTGACATCTTGAGAGGGTTTTTGAGAACTGAGTTTCTAAGATGGGTACCCCGGATAGTGTACCCAAAGCACATGTCTTAAACAGTCAAATGAACAATTCTTTTGTTCCTTAGTTCCCTTACCAGGTCATAACAATGAAATCTCATGATTTGAGAGAACACTTGCTAGTCCTAAAATGTTCCCTAAACTAACACTGGCTCTCTCATTCAGAGAGCTCTCTGTGAATGATATGTAGTGTATACAATGGAGATCACTAACACACACTTCTTAAGAAAACACATTTCTAGGCATCCTCTGTATTAGATGTCCCCTTCCAGAGAAAAGGCATTTTTATCCTGTCCAGGCAGAGCACTGGTGGGGCCAAATCTATCTACCTGTCTATAAAACCAATTATATACTTACTGGTGGCATAGTATCGGTTTGTCCCTAGGAAATATTAAAACAATACTTTAAATTTCTATATCACCTTCCATGCATTATTATATTAGGCAGTTTAATACTCATGTCTTTTCTAGATTATGAATATATATTTTTTGATTTTTAAACATGCTGTGTCTGGAAGGAATGGAAATATCTTTTATATAAAAAATGCAAATAAACATTAACTGATCATACTAAGACCTCTTCTGGAGAAATGTTAAATCTAAAGAATTGAAATATTTACTGGATTTATAACAAATTTTACTAAATGCTACTAAATGAATGTGCCTACATTCTTTCATAAAGGAGGTGGCATAGATAATCTTTGATAGCTTTTTTTTTTTAATATAAGATCCTCGGGACCACTGTTCTCATAAAGAATGACAAAATGATACACCAGGTTTATTCAACTTGGAAGGTAGAGAACCTCGGCCTCTTCTCTGGAGAGTAATACTTTTAATGACTCCAGAGACAGGGTTGTTATTTGGAAATCAACAAGCACAGCCTGAATTGACAGTGGCCTCTTCGTGTTTTACCTCTTAATGTGAACTAATACTTTCTCCAATTTCTCATTTTTTCCTACCTACAAATAAACCAGTATAAAGAGTGTGCTATAATATTCATCCCACTCACTTCTCTATTCGATATGGCAGCACTGATGTACCAGGTCCCTAGACTAATCCTTTATTTGGGGATAGAGTTTTTTTCCAGAATAAATAAAAGCAGAAATTTCATCTTAATAAGGCGAGTGCACCCCTCTGCTGCAATATCAGCTACTAGCAATCATTCTGTGCATCAATTTAGTTTTCTTCGAAAGAAAAATAATGCATAGTTTCTATCTCATTGTATATAGTGGAGATCACTAATACACCACTTCTTAAGGAAATGCATCTATAAATGAATGAATAAAGATACATGTGCTGCATAATATAATACTCTGTAGAAATATTTGGAAAAAGGAAAACTTAGGAACACTCAGGAAAGAATTTCAAACCTGGGAAGCCAATAATCTAATAGGTTTTTGAAATAATGTTGAAATAATACAATTTTAACACTATAGAGGCATGTTAGCACAGCAATCAAAAGTACTTTTATTCTTTCATGCTTACATTTCTTAAGGAGTCATAAATCCAGACAGCTGAAAAGTAGCAACTTTAAGAGAAAAATATATAGAGAAACTAAGTTACTACCATGGCATATAACTGAGACAGAATAAATAAATGGAAAAAGAATTTTGATTTTTTTCCCTCCCTAGGGAATAAAGTTGCCTAGTCCTTTAAAACAAAATATCTATTCACACTGTAGTTCCATTTTCATATAAGCTGTTAAAGTGGAAAATGGTGATAAACTTAGTAAAAAAAAAAAATGTCGTTCGCATTAGAAAACAATGAAAACAATATCCAGTCTAGAGTTAATTCCGGATTCCTTGTGAATAAATTGATACAATCTATGAATCAGAGTTTCTAATGATGGGGGCTACAGAGCACTTCCATCTTAACCACCTGAAATGATTGTCAATAATTCAGATCTCTAAACTCCATCCCAGAAGTCATCATCTGATTTTCAGGGAATTTGCCTTTTAATCGGTTCCTAGATGTTCTCAGTAGCCTGAGAGCCGTTTATGAAGTGTTATTAGTACTTTTATACTTAAGTATCAGCATAATAATCCTGTAATGAAAGTGAGAGGGTTGCAGAGAATTAAAACACTAAAACTTCTACTTATGGGCAAACACTACTGAGTTATTAAAAGTAAGCTTGTCATGCTCCCGAGTGCCAGAAAGGAAGACGGGGACTTCAAGTACAGTGATTACTAGGACCTGCTTCTTCTGCTTTGGTGAGAGGATAGCTCATAGCCTGGAACAATAAACATTGGCTGTTGTGGTTGCTTATATTTTGCATATCATCAAGGTTTTTGTTTTTGTTTTTGTTTTTGTTTTTGTTTTCAAACTCTCAATCATAATATGATTCTATTGCATACCTTTTTAGTCTTGAGACTTTTGAGAAAAAGCTTGAATCATTCTGCTGTAGACTACCTTGGTTGTCAGATGGCCAAACAGCTTTGTTCTTCTCTACTTGTTTAAGTTGGAGCTGCCAGTTAGCGCCCCCTCCCCAGGTCCTCTTTTTTCATTTATTTTTTTCTTTTCTGTGTGTACATCCTCCAATAGCTTACTAATTAGTCATACCTGGGAAGTAAATTTTCTGAATCTTTGCATGCCTGAAATTACTTTATTCATTCCTGGTAAGTAGTATGATTAGGATACAATTCTAGGTTGAAATTGTTTTTTCTTTGAATTTTAAGGGTTAATTGCAGTCTTCTGGCATTTAGTGCTACTGATGAAATATCTAATGCCAGTGGGCTTCTCTTTTCTTTATAGTTGCTTTGTTCTGTTATAGAGCCAGAGCATTGTATGATGAGAAGACTTTTGGGAAATCTGACTTTTTTTTTTTAAGTTTTATTTTATTTTTCCGGTGTTCCAAAATTCATTGTTTATGTACCACACCCAGTGCTCCATGCAATACATCCCCTCCACAATACCCACCACCGGGCTCACCTATCCCCCCCACTCCCCTCCCCTCTAAAACCCTCAGTTTGTTTCTCAGAGACAATAGTCTCTCATGGTTCGTCTCCCTGACTTGTTTTCTATGAAGTTGGGAGTTCCAAAATCTGGTGGCTTAGTCTCAGTTGGAAAACAGTTGAGCAAGCAGAGAAGTATCGAGGCTGCAACTTCAATCACTCAGATTTGGGTGGGGCAAAACCAAGATGGTGGCTGTCAGTATGTTGTCACTGGTTTTTCCTTTTGCAAAGAAAGCAGCTTGACTAGGGATGACCTGAAAGATCACTGTCCAAATAGTTTATGTCTGGTGCAGAGTCACAATACCAGAAAGGAGATGCAGTCTGCTGTAAGGGCAGCAGGGAGTCATAGGGGGTCACCCAGAGAGTGATCCCTTACAGTGAATCTGTAAGGAGAAGGCTCCCCAGCTCCTCTGGAGTGGCAGAGGTGGGGGGGAGATGGGTACAACTAAAGGCATGTAAAACCTCATATGAGACAACATTTAGATAGCTGCCAGAAACTGAATCTAGCAGCCAAGAAAGTTATAAATAGTATTAGCTCAATAAATAAACATTTTATTTTCCTTTATTACCATCACTCTTTCCCACTTTGATCTCAGAAGAGTCAAAAACAATACAGAATGGAAGGAAAGAAGAGCATCAGCTGAGAGGAATCTGTAAAATACAAAACGTGTTTCCTTCCCTGCTGTAAGTCTCCCATCCCTGGTCAAGCTTCAAGTAGGCCAGGGAATGGGAATGCAACCTTTGAAACAAATATGAAATAGAATTTTTGGTTGGGGTTAGACAAGTAAGATTATTTTAGTATCTAAAATAACAAACATCTATCAGCTGTACGTGGACATCTCCAAGGTGGGAAAGAGAAATTTGACATTGCACATTTAAAAGCAGAGGCTGAAAATAATTAGAGCTTGTTTTCTCTCTTATATTTTCACCAATGCCAGTCCATTTAATAAACTGGTTATAATATCTTTTTTGTTTCTTTACTGTTATTTTAATGACGTTCTGGTAGAAAAATCAAATACATGAGCTCAGTCCAAAATTTTAATTCTATGTTCTAAAAATTATTTTTAAAAAGTTTCTGAATGTGATTATTTTTTATTCTTCCTTACTATTTTCCTCTTTAATGTATTTTGTGAATTTGGAGAAGTTGGAACTAACAAACTTCGAATCTGTCACAGAACACGTTCCACCCAATGGCTAGTTTGCCTGTCTTTTCCTACAAATACATTTTTTAAATCAAAACTAACCCATTTATTTGGGTTTCAGGGAGATACAATTTATATAAATGTATAATCAGGGTCATAAGTGGCTAGGTTTCAGATTAAGTAACAAAAGGCCAAGCAAACTAGTGAGTAGTATGAACATGGCAGCAAGGTATATAGAAAGATGATCAAGGTTGATTCGAAATGAGATGGAGCTAGGCTTGGGGCAGAAGGTCCTTTCTAAATGTCATAAGTGAAGAAGAAGAGCCTCTGTCTTTGAGCTGCTGCCTCTCTACACCACTGATTTATTTGCCACCATAACTTATATTGGATAGCTGAGCTGACAGATACATTTGCAATGACTGACAAAAAGAGAGAAAAGGAGCAGTTGGGGAAAGAAAAGATAGAAGAAAATGAGCATAAGAGACTAGAAGGAAGAAAAAGGGAATGAGGAAAGGAAATGTTAAGGAAAAGATGACACTGAAGGAAGGTCAAGAACGGGCTATTTCTGAAGGAAATTGACTCCATTAAGGGCAACCTGTTAATCTAAATGTCAGGCAAAAGAAGTCTCTAAAAGGGCATTCTTCCTTGAGGAACAAGAGTCAGATTTTTAGCTCTGGTGTCGAATACAATAGCTACCAGTTATATATGCTATTTAAATGTAAGATTAAATTAACTGAAATAAAATAAAATTTACAGTTCGGTTCCCCGGGTTTACTGGCCACATTTAAATGCTCAAAAGTCACATGTGCTTAGAGGTTACCATATTTGATAGCACAGACCCATTTCCATCATTACAGAACATTCTGCTGGACAGTGCTGTTATGGAGCTTTATTGTTAGCTAAAGTTCAGCCAGTTCTGGGAATAGCATGTCAAAATGGTTTGGGGCGGAGGAGGAATTATGCTGTAGAGCAGTAACCGTTGGTTGGGTAACTTAGGTTTATTAGGTAGGATGAGGAGAAACAATCAGTATCCAAGACTGTATGTAACAGGGGGGAAGAGAGGAACAGTTCGTGTAGGACAAGAACATTTGAAGGATTCAGTGGAAGATTTTTAGACTTCTGGAATCTCTCATAGCTCCTCCTATTAGTCAACTGAGAATTTGAATCTCATTTTTTACGAGCTCACTTATGACATTTAGAAAGGACCTTCTGCCCCAAGCCTAGCTCCATCTCATTTCGAATCAACCTCCACTCGTGGCAATTATAGTCTCCACTCGTGGCAATTATAGTCTCAGACAACTTAGTCATATGACCACCCTCAGATCTTCTGAAGAATTTTCTCTTTGCTGTCAAATTTCAATCATCTGATGAGTGAATGGCTGTGTGAGAGAGAACACAGCCAACATTGTGAGGACAAGTAACATGGATTACTAGAAGACTTTGTATAATGCCACTTAGTCATGATCCTGTCCCACCTGGGACCATCAGGAAGAACAGATCTTCCCTCTACTTTGAATCTGTGCAGACAGTTTGATATCAATAGGTTTACTTAATACTTTGTTTATTCTCCTGATTTACCCAGAGTAACCAGGGAAACAACTTTAAGAATCTTATTTTAACAATTAAAAGAACTTAAATAAATAGAGATACAAGCACACAAAAAAAGCCACCACAAGAAGGTGGCCAAAAAAATGTGGCAGTCAGCATTGATATTATTCATTGATGTTACCTGATATTACCCAGGTCTGAAATTTCATTACTGCTATTTGGGCAGTTTCTTTGTAACAAGAAAGGGCGTTTAGCTGACAGACCATAATAAATAAAATATTCATAGGTACATAGGTAAGATAACTAAAGTCTGTCATGCTATTGAGTTAGAATCCTCAAGGTTGATGTGCAAGTAGAAGAAATGTCTATGGTGATGGGAGAATTTTTCTAGTTATAGAAGGCAGTATTTTGTTAGTCTGTCCAGGTCAACAGCTCAGGCTTGCCAGTTTTAGTAGATTGTATATAGGGGTGGCCAGTTCAGAAAAGTAAGGTATCCCATGAGACCAAGAAATTCTCCACATTGGTAATTATCTGTTGAACGTTACAACAGTTTTTAATCTTTTAGGACAAACAATCTTCCCATTTTATGTGATGTCCTGGCCTGGATAATGGACTTGGGACTAAAAAACTCAAATTGATCTTTATAGACTTTGTGTACCTTATACATTGTCAACAAAGAGAATAAATTCTGCAGGAATACCAACCTATAAAAACATAATTGAAGACCATCCACATTTTATATGTGTAGATATGTATAAAATATGTATTTTTAAGAGTATATGAGTCCTGAGGAAACCGGACATCTCTAAGCTGGTAGTCTCTAAGGTTAGGATTATATAATTGCAAGAAGAGGGTGCTTCTGTAAACCTTTGGAAAAGAACTACATGTTTCATTGATTTTCCCAAGTGATCAAAATAGATACAGTGAGTCCTAATGCAAGGCCATTCTAAAGAATGTCGAGCGTGGATATGTCACTATAAAGTGAGTCACTGTATCTGTGAGTGAGAGTGAAGTGGTATTAGAATTGAGGACTATAAAAAAGTGCGAAAACTATCCTTGTAGTAGTTTTCAAATCTTGTCAAAAGCAGTAGCCTTGTCTGTCTTTTTGAGGGATGAAGTGGAGGTTTTTACAAAGACTAATATAGGATAATGAATTTTTCCTTTTTTGGGCTGTAGTCACTCGAAAGCCTTTTTTTAAGGGTATTTTGGGTTCATTTCAGTAAAGGGATTGAAGGATTGATTGAGACATTTAAGTGTACTTCCTGCTTTCCTGAGCTGGTCCTGGCCCAGATTAAACTGGTGACAGATGCAAGGTCTGAGATGTTGGTAGGGGGAACATCAGAAAATACATAAGCAATCTGTTCTATCTTCAAATTCTAGGCCAAAGCTGCTTCTCCTGGGAATTCCAGAAAGACTCTCAGGCCCACATTTAATAGAGGTGCCCCATTAATAAATAAGGTCTCTTGTAGAATCACTGAAGTAAAATCACTAAGCAGAAAAGCATATTAACTGGTGAGAGGGCCCAGAGAGACAGGAGTGGCTAAAAGAAAGGCAGAGTCTGAAGGATATATGGGCTAACTATCAGTGAAACATTTGTTTTTAAACCGTTTTATTGAGATAAAATTGATACACACAAAGAGAGAAAATCTTATGAAACATTTTTGTTACTCCAGAGAAAGAAATGATGAAAAAGTGGTTAAGTTTATGTTAGACGGTGTTGTCCTGGTATTAAGTAAGAAATGGAGCATTCTGGCTTGCAGTTATGTGGAGATTTTTCTTTTTTGTTGAGGGCATTTATTGGCAGACTAGAGCAGCTATTTTAAGAATAGTAGTTTTCTTTTGTTGTTTTTGTTTATTTTTTAAAGATACTATATCTTGCTCCAAGGTAGGAAATTTTTCCTCCAATATTCTTTGTCATTATTTCAGCCAACGTTTTTCTCTCAGCTGGACGTAGTCCTTGGTATTTTGATTTTTTTAATGAGCTCTTAATTTTGTCTAGAAATTTTCTTATTTTAGGTCAAAATATCCAGAATACTTCATAAACTCATGTAACTCAGAAAAAGAGTCTGCCATGCTCTGTGTTTTCAGGCTAAATCTGCCACCTTAGACTTAAGAGTCTCCAAAAAGTAAGTAGATAAGGTAGCTGTGAGGTCTTTCCCCATTTTTATACCCTTTGTAAATCCATCTTTAGTCAAATTGTAACCAGTACATCCTATATCAGTCCGATCATCAATCGTTTCTGATTTTTTCAAACCATGTTTTATTATTTCTGAGTCTTACGAAGTGAGCTAGTTGCTAGGTACCAGAGTCCCAGACTAAATACCCCAAGGACAGACCAAAATTCCTCAGTGGATTTTTGTATTTCAGGAGAAGGGTTTGAAATTTCTTAATTACATTATGCAAATCTGATCTTCAGCGAAGGTTAAAGCGGAAAAAGCAGGGAGATTGGCCACCATCTTCACCTACGCTGGTTAAAAATCAATGCCAAAATACTAGCAACTGATAAAATGACTTGCTCAGCTGTCTTGTCACTAAGGCTCTAAGAAAGGATATGTCAGGGGATCTCTAGCACTCTGTCCTCGTGGACATCGCTCAGGATGGGCAGCATCCTGAGGATGAGAGCCCACTCCTGATCCAAATCATAGTACAAGAGTGTGGAAGGAAATTAACTGGAGCAATTGTTACTACAAACTAGTCATTCTCAAAGTGGGCCAGAGTGGGGAGTTGAGGAAGACCGTGATGACAGAAGGGACATGTACTAATGTCTGAAGACATTCTTGGCTGTCACAACTTGGGGGGGTCAGTGTGCTACCACTAGTTTCTAGTAGGTAGAAGACTGGGATGCCACTAAACTTCTTGGGTAGGTCAAACTCCCACAACAAAGAACTATACAGCCCAAAATGTCAATAGTGCAGAAATGGAAAAATCCTGGCATAAATCTTTGTGCTAAAAATGCCAGACATCAGAAAGCTCTGAAGGAAAGATCTGTTAGGGGAAAAGGGCAAAATTTTTAAAGCATTAGCAGAAAGGGTCAGATAAAGTTCAGTTAATTTGGTCAAATTGGCCAAAAATGGTTCTCTGAATAGGGAAGAATTGTTTTTGCAGGTTAATAGGTGTTGGTTGGGTAATTCATACTCACAAAGAGGAGTGGAGAAGAGTTAGGTGCTTAGGTCATGGGTAAGAGATGGTTGAAAGGAACAGCTGTGGAGGTCAAAGACAGGTGAGAGCCAGAGTAGAAAATTCTCATACAAAAATAATATCAAACACAAACAGGAGCTCCATGGGAGTGCAAACATGTTATCAAAATGCAGAATTCTGCCTATTGGAAGAATTGTGTCCCTTTAGAATAAAAAAGAATATAAGCACAGTAATTAAGTTTGCGTAATATTCAAAGAGCTAAATAATATGGGATACAACTCACAAGACTAGTCTGGTCAAGGCAATACTATTTAGGTAGAGAATATTAAACCTGTTCTGTTTCTCCTTTAGAGCCATACCAAATGTTTTTAATTGAGTAATTTGAACCTCACAGCTTTAAAGGTGGATCTGTATAACAAACTAAGCTAAACTGGCAGGATTCTTAGATGTGGTGGAATAACTCCTAAAACAAACATGAAGTTAAAAATAGTTAAAGGAAAATGATGTGGCATATAAACAGTCTGGGTTGTTTGACCTGGTTGAATGAAATCTGCAAAAATTGTGGGCTTTTATTCAGCAGTACAGAAGCAGTTTTTTTGAAAAAGGTTTTTAAGTATAAACATCAATTCCTCATTAAATCTACATTTTTTTACATGGTCCTCCACTAACTGTTTTTTTTTTTTTTTAAGTGTTAAACAAAAATATTTGAAGGAAATTTAACAGGTTTCAATAGGTGAAAAAGACTTCCCTATCACAACCAGGCAGAGAAAATGACATTTTCAAGAGTGGAGGCTTGCCATGAAAATACTTTTAACAAAGCATCTCCTACAAAGCAACCTGGTCAAAGACTGAAGAACAGAGATATGCATATGAGGAAGCACAATGCCTGGTAATAAACAGGCCTGTTTCTTTTTAATGTGTAATCTTTTAGCTTTCTGCCTGGATGATGTTATATAAGGCCATCATAATCAACAAATTTCACTGCTGCTGAGGAGAAGAGGAAGTCTAAACACATCAGCAATTTCTTAAGAAAGTGCAAATGCCAAACAAATCAGGAATTCATTAACTAGATGGTGCTGACATTTCCCGGTGGCTTTTGGAGAACTGAACCATTCATTCTTCAATCTTTACCCAGAACAGGGGGCTCTCTGATAGTAAATGTGAAGTGTGCTTTAGTTTAGACTTAAAAAAAAAAAAATGATCTGATGTGCAATTCTACTTTCAAGTTTTAGTGTTTTGTTGAACATGACCCGAGATGCCTCGGCACATCATAGACTTTCCATATCGGATTCCCCATTCGCCCTCATTGAGCCCTTGACTGGACTTTCAGTATCATCCACAGCTTGTTATATCACAGAACAGATAGAATAAAATGTCTTTCTAAACTCCTTTTACTTTTTCTATAGAATATGTTGGTTGGTTTTTTAAAAAAATACTAATTGTACAATTTTGTCTTTATAATACTTAATTCACTGGAATCCGTATCTATTCATGGTCTCTAAGCATGAAGTCTAAATAATGCCAATTCCTTTCTCTTTACCACATGAATATACAGCCCACTGGTCAGACTAAGAGGAGGCTTATAAGGAAGACAGTAAGGACATAAAATACGGGCACACCAAGTCCATTGAGGAATAGTCAGAAATAGCCTGTGTGAATAATTAGGTTGAATAATTGAATAAAACAAAATCACACAATCATGTGGATTAAAAACAAATAACTTCCAGTTTAGGTTCCTGAGAAAAAACTTTCCCCAAATCCTTCCTCCTATTTATCTTTCATAATATAAGATACAAATTAATTCTTGAATTGTTATAAACTGTCCACAAAAAGTTAGTTTTAATCCTAGCCTCATTATGTGAAGAAGCAGATAAATTTAACTGTGTATGATAATATAAATATTATGTTAATATTTCAAAGAGTTCCTTACTCTAACTCAAGTTTTTGACTTTAGGTATTTGGACATATTAATATGACCTTGGCCCAAAAGCATTATGTGGAATTATATTTGTTTTAAAAACAATAAATATATATATATATATATTTTTTCCATTTTTACATTTACTTTTATTTTTCATGGAAAGCTGTATTAATGTTGGTAAATCTTATGAAGAGATTTTCTTTTTTTTTTTTTAATTTTTAATTTTTTATAAACATATATTTTTATCCCCAGGGGTACAGGTCTGTGAATCACCAGGTTTACACACTTCACAGCACTCACCAAAGCACATACCCTCCCCAATGTCCATAACCCCACCCCCTTCTCCCAAACCCCCTCCCCCCAGCAACCCTCAGTTTGTTTTGTGAGATTAAGAGTCACTTTTGGTTTGTCTCCCTCCCAATCCCATCTTGTTTCATTGATTCTTCTCCTACCCACTTAAGCCTCCATGTTGCATCACCACTTCCTCATATCAGGGAGATCATATGATAGTTGTCTTTCTCTGCTTGACTTATTTCGCTAAGCATGATACGCTCTAGTTCCATCCATGTTGTTGCAAATGGCAAGATTTCAATTCTTTTGATGGCTGCATAGTATTCCATTGTGTATATATACCACATCTTCTTGATCCATTCATCTGTTGATGGACATCTAGGTTCTTTCCATAGTTTGGCTATTGTGGACATTGCTGCTATAAACATTCGGGTGCATGTGCCCCTTTGGACCACTACATTTGTATCTTTAGGGTAAATACCCAATAGTGCAATTGCTGGGTCATAGGGCAGTTCTGTTTTCAACATTTTGAGGAACCTCCATGCTGTTTTCCAGAGTGGCTGCACCAGCTTGCATTCCCACCAACAGTGGAGGAGGGTTCCCCTTTCTCCGCATCCTCGCCAGCATCTGTCATTTCCTGACTTGTTGATTTTAGCCATTCTGACTGGTGTGAGGTGATATCTCATTGTGGTTTTGATTTGTATTTCCCTGATGCCGAGTGATATGGAGCACTTTTTCATGTGTCTGTTGGCCATCTGGATGTCTTCTTTGCAAAAATGTCTGTTCATGTCCTCTGCCCATTTCTTGATTGGATTATTTGTTCTTTGGGTGTTGAGTTTGCTAAGTTCTTTGTAGATTCTGGACACTAGTCCTTTATCTGATATGTCGTTTGCAAATATCTTCTCCCAATCTGTCAGTTGTCTTTTGATTTTGTTAACTGTTTCCTTTGCTGTGCAAAAGCTTTTGATCTTGATGAAATCCCAATAGTTCATTTTTTCCCTTGCTTCCCTTGCCTTTTGCGTTGTTCCTAGGAAGATGTTGCTGCGGCAGAGGTCGAAGAGGTTGCTGCCCGTGTTCTCCTCAAGGATTTTGATGGATTCCTTTCTCACATTGAGGTCCTTCATCCATTTTGAGTCTATTTTTGTGTGTGGTGTAAGGAAATGGTCCAATTTCATTTTTCTGCATGTGGCTGTCCAATTTTCCCAGCACCATTTATTGAAGAGGCTGTCTTTTTTCCATTGGACATTCTTTCCTGCTTTGTCGAAGATTAGTTGACCATAGATTTGAGGGTCTATTTCTGGGTTCTCTATTCTGTTCCATTGATCTATGTGTCTGTTTTTGTGCCAGTACCATGCTGTCTTGATGATGACAGCTTTGTAATAGAACTTGAAGTCCGGAATTGTGATGCCACCAACGTTGGCTTTCTTTTTCAATATCCCTTTGGCTATTCGAGGTCTTTTCTGGTTCCATATAAATTTTAGCATTATTTGTTCCATTTCTTTGAAAAAGATGGATGGTACTTTGATAGGAATTGCATTAAATGTGTAGATTGCTTTAGGTAGCATAGACATTTTCACAATATTTATTCTTCCAATCCAGGAGCATAGAACATTTTTCCATTTCTTTGTGTCTTCCTCAATTTCTTTCATGAGTACGTTATAGTTTTCTGAGTATAGATTCTGTGTCTCTTTGGTTAGGTTTATTCCTAGGTATCTTATGGTTTTGGATGTAATTATAAATGGGATTGACTCCTTAATATCTCTTTCTTCTGTCTTGCTGTTGGTGTAGAGAAATGCAACTGATTTCTGTGCATTGATTTTATATCCTGACACTTTACTGAATTCCTGTATAAGTTCTAGCAGTTTTGGAGTGGAGTCTTTTGGGTTTTCCACATATAGTATCATATCATCTGTGAAGAGTGATAATTTGACTTCTTCTTTGCCGATTTGGATGCCTTTAATTTCCTTTGTTGTCTGATTGCTGAGGCTAGGACCTCTAGTACTATGTTGAATAGCAGTGGTGATAATGGACATCCCTGCCGTGTTCCTGACCTTAGCGGAAAAGCTTTCAGTTTTTCTCCATTGAGAATGATATTTGCAGTGGGTTTTTCATAGATGGCTTTGATGATATTGAGGTATGTGCCCTCTATCCCTACACTTTGAAGAGTTTTGATCAGGAAGGGATGCTGTACTTTGTCAAATGCTTTTTCAGCATCTATTGAGAGTATCATATGGTTCTTGTTCTTTCTTTTATTGATGTGTTGTATCACATTGACTGATTTGCGGATGTTGAACCAACCTTGCAGCCCTGGAATAAATCCCACTTGGTCGTGGTGAATAATCTTTTTAATGTACTGTTGAATCCTATTGGCTAGTATTTTGTTGAGTATTTTCGCATCTGTGTTCATCAAGGATATTGGTCTATAGCTCTCTTTTTTGGTGGGATCCTTGTCTGGTTTTGGGATCAAGGTGATGCTGGCCTCATAAAATGAGTTTGGAAGTTTTCCTTCCATTTCTATTTTTTGGAACAGTTTCAGGAGAATAGGAATTAGTTCTTCTTTAAATGTTTGGTAGAATTCCCCTGGGAAGCCGTCTGGCCCTGGGCTTTTGTTTGTTTGGAGATTTTTAATGACTGTTTCAATCTCCTTACTGGTTATGGGTCTGTTCAGGCTTTCTATTTCTTCCTGGTTCAGTTGTGGTAGTTTATATGTTTCTAGGAATGCATCCATTTCTTCCAGATTGTCAAATTTGTTGGCGTAGAGTTGCTCATAGTATGTTCTTATAATAGTTTGTATTTCTTTGGTGTTAGTTGTGATCTCTCCTCTTTAATTCATGATTTTATTTATTTGGGTCCTTTCTCTTTTCTTTTGATAAGTCGGGCCAGGGGTTTATCAATTTATTAATTCTTTCAAAGAACCAGCTCCTAGTTTCGTTGATTTGTTCTATTGTTTTTTGGTTTCTATTTCATTGATTTCTGCTCTGATCTTTATGATTTCTCTTCTCCTGCTGGGCTTAGGGTTTCTTTCTTGTTCTTTCTCCAGCTCCTTTAGGTGTAGGGTTAGGTTGTGTACCTGAGACCTTTCTTGTTTCTTGAGAAAGGCTTGTACCGCTATATATTTTCCTCTCAGGACTGCCTTTGTTGTGTCCCACAGACTTTGAACCGTTGTATTTTCATTATCATTTGTTTCCATGATTTTTTTCATTCTTCTTTAATTTCCCGGTTGACCCATTCATTCTTTAGAAGGATACTGTTTAGTCTCCATGTATTTGGGTTCTTTTCAAACTTCCTTTTGTGGTTGAGTTCTAGCTTTAGAGCATTGTGGTCTGAAAATATGCAGGGAATGATCCCAATCTTTTGATACCGGTTGAGTCCTGATTTAGGACCGAGGATATGATCTATTCTGGAGAATGTTCCATGTGCACTAGAGAAGAATGTGTATTCTGTTGCTTTGGGATGAAATGTTCTGAATATATCTGTGATGTCCATCTGGTCCAGTGTGTTGTTTAAGGCCTTTATTTCCTTGCTGATCTTTTGCTTGGATGATCTGTCCATTGGAGTGAGGGGAGTGTTAAAGTCCCCTCTATTATTGTATTATTGTTGATGTGTTTCTTTGATTTTGTTATTAATTGGTTTATATAGTTGGCTGCTCCCACGTTGGGGGCATAGATATTTAAAATTGTTAAATCTTCTTGTTGGACAGACCCTTTGAGTATGATATAGTGTCCTTCCTCATCTCTTATTATAGTCTTTGGCTTAAAATCTAATTGATCTGATATAAGGATTGCCACTCCTGCTTTCTTCTGATGTCCATTAGCATGGTAAATTCTTTTCCACCCCCTCACTTTAAATCTGGAGGTGTCTTCGGGCTTAAAATGAGTTTCTTGGAGGCAACATATAGATGGGTTTTGTTTTTTTATCCATTCTGATACCCTGTGTCTTTTGACAGGGGCATTTAGCCCATTCACATTCAGTGTAACTATTGAGAGATATGAATTTAGTGCCATTGTATTGCCTGTAAGGTGACTGTTACTGTATATGGTCTCTGTTCCTTTCTGATCTACCACTTGTAGGCTCTCTCTTTGCTTAGAGGACCCCTTTCAATATTTCCTGTAGAGCTGGTTTGGTATTTGCAAATTCTTTCAGTTTTTGTTTGTCCTGGAAGCTTTTAATCTCTCCTTCTATTTTCAATGATAGCCTAGCTGGATATAGTATTCTGGGCTGCATGTTTTTCTCGTTTAGTGCTCTGAAAATATCATGCCAGCTCTTTCTGGCCTGCCAGGTCTCTGTGGATAAGTCAGCTGCCAATCTAATATTTTTTCCATTGTATGTTATAGACTTCTTTTCCTGGGCTGCTTTCAGGATTTTCTCTTTGTCACTGAGACTTGTAAATTTCACTATTAGGTGATGGGGTGTGGGCCTATTCTTATTGATTTTGAGGGGCGTTCTCTGAACCTCCTGAATTTTGATGCTCGTTCCGTTTGCCATATTGGGGAAATTCTCCCCAATAATTCTCTCCAGTATACCTTCTGCTCCCCTCTCTCTTTCTTCTTCTTCTGGAATCCCAATTATTCTAATGTTGTTTCGTCTTATGTGTCACTTATCTCTCGAATTCTCCCCTCATGGTCCAGTAGCTGTTTGTCCCTCTTTTGCTCAGCTTCTTTATTCTCTGTCTTTTGGTCTTCTATATCACTAATTCTTTCTTCTGCCTCAGTTATCCTAGCAGTGAGAGCCTCCATTTTTTATTGCACCTCATTAATAGCTTTTTGATTTCAACTTGGTTAGATTTTAGTTCTTTTATTTCTCCAGAAAGGGCTTTTATATCTCTCGAGAGGGTTTCTCTAATATCTTCCATGCCTTTTTCGAGCCCGGCTAGAACCTTGAGAATTGTCATTCTGAACTCTAGATCTGACATATTACCGATGTCTGTATTGATTAGGTCCCTAGCCTTCGGTACTGCCTCTTGTTCTTTTTTGTGTGTTGAATTTTTACGTCTTGTCATTTTGTCCAGATAAGAGTAAATGAATGGGGCAAGTAAAATACTAAAAGGGTGGCAACAACCCCAGGAAAATATGCTTTAACCAAATTAGAAGAGATCCAAAATCGTGAGTGGGGAGAAAGGGGATAAAAAGAGGTTCAAAAAGGAAGAAAGAAAAAAAAAAGCAAAAAGAAAAAAAAAGAAAAGAATTTTTAAAAAAAGAAAACACCTAAGAAAATGTAAAAAAGAAAAAATATATATATTAGATAAACTAGTAAAAAATCGTTATAAAAAAAAAAGGTAACAGTAAAAAAAAAAAAAAAATTTTACCTGAAGGCAAGAAAAAAAAAATGAAAAAGAAAAAATTAAATTAACTGCAAGACTAAAAAATATCACAGTAAAAAAGCCATGAGTTCCGTGCTTGGCTTTCTCCTCCTCTGGAATTCTGCTGCTCTCCTTGGTATTGAAACCGCACTCCTTGGTAGGTGAGCTTGGTCTCGGCTGGATTTCTTGTTGATCTTCTGGGGGAGGGGCCTGGTGTAGTGATTCTCAAGTGTCTTTGCCCCAGGCAGAATTACACCGCCCTTACCCGGGGCCGGGGTGAGTAATCCGCTCGGGTTTGCTTTCAGGAGCTTTTGTTCCCTGAGCGCTTTCCGTAGTTTTCCAGAGGACGGGAATACAAATGGCGGCCTCCTGGTCTCCGGCCCGGAGGAGCCGAGAGCCCAGGGCCCCACTCCTCAGTGCGCCCTCAGAGAACAGCGCCAGTTACTCCCGTCTGCCTGACCTCCGGCCGCACTCCGAGCTCACCGAGCCTGCGACCGGTTCAAGGTAACACCGAGCTGTGAGCTTACTGTCGGCTCTGTCTCTGTAGCCGGCTTTCCCGTTCCAATACCCGCAAGCTCTGCGACACTCAGACACCCCCGATCCTTCTGTGACCCTGCGGGACCTGAGGCCACGCTGACCCCGCGTGGGCTTCGCCCCGGTTTAGCCTCTGGAGCGATGTCCCTCAGCGGAACAGACTTTTAAAAGTCCTGATTTTGTGCGCGGTTGCTCCGCTGCTTGCCGGAAGCTGGCCCCTCCCCCCGGGGTCTATCTTCCCGTCGCTTTGGATTCACTTCTCCGCTGGTCCTACCTTTCAGAAAGTGGTTGTTTTTCTGTTTCCAGAATTGCTGTTCTTCTCTTCAATCTGCCGATGGATTTTCAGGTGTTTGCAATCTTTAGATAAGCTATCTAGCTGATCTCCGGCCAGCTGAAGTAGTCTCAGCCTGCTACTTCTCCGCCATCTTGACCAAGCCA
>NW_028134200.1:0-60116 GCF_964662115.1 Mustela nivalis | reverse complement strand
TATATACACTTACAGTAGACATGTTCAAGAATAGTTACACAACAGCAGGGCCCTAAATGTAAGCAGTATAGTTGTTTTGTTTTGTTTTGTTGTTTTCTTTAAAAAAAAAGAGGTTATATGAAATATTGGAATTTTATTTCGAGGCCTAGTATTTCAAGACAGTTAACTACACTTACAGTGTCAACAGCCTCTTGTTGGCAGTATGATTTTATTGGCTCCATGGAATAACAGCAAGAATTTACTATTGCTCCTTTCTTTTATGACACACACAGAAAAAACAAATTGACACATTTGCTCAAGACCAACCAGAATCATTTTAACCTATCAAAATGGATGGGAGGCCTTCACTGCCAAAGTCACTGCTGGGTTTTTACAATTCATTGCAGACAATCTACTACTCCCATTATGATAAAGGAGAGAAGAGTCATAATCAGGGAAGAAAGCTAGATTAATACTTGTAATTATCATTGAATTATTTAGCCTTCTATAGGATTATTATTATTACTGTCATTTGATAATTTTCTCTCATTTTATTAAACACAACTGTGAGTAATTACCCTACCTAATATTTCTCTATATTGGCTGACTAGCTAGCAAACATTCATGAAAATATCCATTAGCCACACATATAAAATGCTGCATTATGATGCTGTTGAATCAGAACATACCACTACCTGACCTGTAGCTCTTTGAGGATTTGCAAATCCATTAATTCTATGTTTATTGGATTCTTCCCATACAATTAGAAAATTTATAATAGAGTCCATGAACATTATTAGTTTTACCATTTTAAACCAGCAATCACACTTTGATTTTTACAACAAAAGCAGAAATATAAACACACACATTTGGATCAGGTTTCTGTTAGTGTCTGGACTTCAAAATCCTATTCCTCAAGATAATGCACACCAAAGTTCTGGATTAAACAAGAAATTAGATGGCACCTGAACACTTGGTTTAATATTCTCCAAAGGACTATGCAACTTATTTCTTACATTATGACATTGTTTTACAAAGATCCACACTTTTATAATGTTAGTATTTTTAATAATCAATAAAGTCAATTAGTCATGATTAAAAATCAAACTGAAAAATTTCTACTTTTTGCTTTTGCCCCCTCCATTTAGAACTTATTTATAGCCTGATAATTCAAAGGTCCCTATGTTTATGAAAATCTGGACAGAAATAGCTCTAAGATCCCATTAGAACTTGATATTAATCTAAGTCTTTTGGCTCCATTTATCCTGAGAGCAAAGAGTAGGACAAAGGATTTGAGTACTGTTAGGTTATCTTGGAGATTATCCAAGGTAGAAAAGAATGGGAAAGTGATACAGTGAAGAAGCAACTTTGTCAAAGAGGTACATTGTTGATATAATTGCTGTGGATAGAAAATGAAGGCTTGCTTTTACTGAAAGGTCCTGAGAAACTTCTTTAAGCTGTCCTCATGAAGAGCTGAAAACTGACAATTTTATCTGTGGTTCTTATTTCCACTTCACTGAGAGTTGTCCTCAGAGGACATTAACTCTCCTACAATTTTGGGTTGTGTTGGACACATTCTAAAATGAGAGATAGAACATGAGATGCTATCAGTGTTAAGTAACTGCAATTTCCCATGGAACTATCCACCACAGGTTTGGCTATAATCAGTTGTTGGGCCTTGATATCAGAGGGATTTGAGGCAGTATCATTTTAGGTTAATCATTATATATGAAATTTCCAAAAACTTCAACTGATGAAACTTTGATTATAAATCTATAAATATAACAATAAATCTACAGTATTCAAATTATTTTCATAGAAATACACAGACAAAGTATCAATTGATTAATATTTTAATGTTACAAAATACTGAACTGAAAGAATTTGGTCATATAACAACGTGTAAGAAGTAGAACTTAGGTTTACGTTAGAACTCAGGATGCATTTGAGACTCAGTTAAGAAATTGAATGGAGGGATGCCTGGGTGGCTCAGTGGGTTAAGCCACTGTCTTCGGCTCAGGTCATGATCCTAGGGTCCTGGGACCGAGCCCCAAATCGGGCTCTCTGCTCAGCAGGGAGCCTGCTTCCTCCTCTCTCTCTGCCTGCCTCTCTGCCTGCTTGTCATCTCTCTCTGTCAAATAAATAAATAAAATCTTAAAAAAAGAAATTGAATGGATGTCTGACTATCTTATAGGTTTGCTAAAAATCAGTGACTTTGTGTTCACGTGTGGCTATGCAGGAATTTTTAACTTTCTCTAAGAAGTTATTAGATTTGATTATATAATGGCAGTAAGGGATGGGGAAAAGCAAAGTACAAACCCCATAAAGACAAAGACACTGAGTATGAGAAAAGAGTAATAGATAAGAAGAATCAATGCGTTTGAGGAAAGTGGGAATTGAAATACACAATGATTGTTGACTTTTTTAGATGGAGAAAACAAAACTAGCTTGCAAGAAGGAAATAACAGAAGACATGCTGTGATGTGAGGCAGAATCCTGGAAAAGGCAGTAACGTGGAATAAAGGAGTAGGGAGAGCATATCAGGGAATTTGGATAGGAAGGAGTTAGGAGGTAATTGCTTGATAACTTTTATATGGCCCACTTAAATGCACAGATTTTTCTTCTTTAATTTATATGGAGAACAGGGTGTCCTTTCTCTTCCCTTTCAGAGCACCAGAGGTGTACTCTTTCAGACTGAAAACCTGAAAAGCTCAGGACTCAGTTGCTTAAGCACAGCTGAGAGGACATATTTCAATTAAGATTTACATTTTGCTGTATGTAGTAGACTGTCAAAAGTGGTTTAACCATATTTTTTCATTTAACAAGAAGCCTAGAGAGAGTGTTTTCTGGTGTTGGTTCAGAGTCTTAAGAAAGTCAAGTGAACTATCTTAGAGGTTTTCATGGCTTTTTATTCACAGTTGCAAAAATTGCTGTTGGAGTTCTCACTATTAAGCCCACATTCCTGGCAGAAAGATAGAGGTAAAAGAGCATGATGGCTTGTACGACTAATACTTTGTCATATGGTTACAATATAACTAGAAAAGAGACAATAAAATATTTGATGTTGTTTTAAGTTTCCTTGTTATCAATCCCTCAGTGCTTTCTGATATTAAAGGAAAAAGTAGATGGATATTGACCTGGCAAGTATCAACACCTGTCCATCTCTCTTGGATAACCAATATCTCTATAATCTCTTCTTCCCAGTAAAAAAAAAAAATATATATTCATAACCCACACTGTGCCATCTCAAGTTACTGCACCAAGATAAAATTACAATGATTTTCAGTTGTTCCAAATGGACAGAATACCCTTCCTTATGCTATCATGTCTTATAAGATAGATAATTGGCTTGCTACCAATATACCCAGATGTGACAGTGGAAGAGACAGGAAAAATATAATAATATTTATTTATTCCTTGGGTTGACCCTGTTTACACAGATGCATTACTATTAGAAAAGGTTGGTTTGGGACATTGGAATGAATTTACTTAATGGGTCTGTATGTAATTGGATTGGAGGAAATTTTTAATTTCTACAAAAATTATTAGAATTCTATCTTATCCTCTTTTGTTAATTTTCACATGTTAACAAAGCCAACGTTTTTGTCTAGCAGACAAGATCTTAAATCCTAACAAAACTCAATTTTTTCCTTTTTTTTTTTTAAGTTTGAGATCCTCATGTTCTCTCACGCTGCTTTAAATACAACTCAAAAAACAAAAAGGAGCTAAATGGGGCAGTAAGACCAGACTTTTTATTTTATTTTATTTATCTTATTTTTAATTAAAAAATTAAAGATTGTATTTATTTATTTGAGAGAGAAAGCATGAATGGGGCAGGGGGAGGTAGCTGCAGAGAGAGACTGAGAAGTATCCTCCCTAATGAGCAGGAAGCCTGATATGGAGCTCGATCCCAGGATCCTGACTGAGATCATGACCAGAGACAAAGGCAGAGACATGTGAAAAATCCCTTTTTTTTTTTTTCTGGGAAACAATACTTTACAAGAGATGTTTGAAAAAGTACTGGGGAATCAACTTTAATAGGAGACACAAAAATTTAATTGACTTTTGTAAAGCTACAGGGATCCAAATGATGGGAATCCCAGCCCGTTTAGGTTGTGGACCACAGAGTATTCTTCTCTGTAATATTTTATTTTCTTCCATGTCTACTAACTCCAGTCCAAGTTCACTGATCTCTTTTTAGATAGTGCAAAACATGGCAAAGAATACCAAACGAGTGCCCAGTATTCTACATTTATTACATCATTTCTAACATATAGAAGTGTGTTATCAAGGCTGGTTCTGTGAAAGAACATAGTTATGCTAAAGTGTGTTTGTTCTCCAAGAAATTAAATGCACGATTATCACACAATTATAAAATACTTGTGTCAAGAATTTTTATTCAAAAAGTAATAAGAGAAGCAGATATTAAAACTAGTTCACATGGTTATTTGGGATATAAGCAGAGTTGTACAGCAGAAGTGCTCTAGGCCCATAATTTGGGATATAGAATTTATGTTGTCTAATTTTTATTCAAAAAGTAATAAGAGAAGCAGATATTAAAACTAGTTCACATGGTTATTTGGGATATAAGCAGAGTTGTGCAGCAGAAGTTCTCTGGGCCCATAATTTGGGATATAGAATTTATGTTGTCTAATGAAAAATCACTAACTTGCATTATTGTTAACAAGAATCTTGTGCATTACCATCAGTTTTCTACATTATAACCTCTTGCTCTACAGTTTGTAAATAACTTTGTCAATAGCAAGCTAATAAATGGGGTGACTCCAATGGATTGAGATAATCTCCAGAGTTTCTGCTACATAATGCCCAGGACTCCATTGAAAGGACACCTAAGAATTTATTTTGCCCAAAAATTTGATCATTTTTTTCACTGTCCTTACCTATTTTCCAAACCTAGTCCTTTTGTTTCACCTTTCAATCTACAGACAACCCTGTATCTGACTGACTTGTTAATTCTGGGAATGTCTTGCAGATTAATTTGCTTGCCAGAGGTGGTTCCTCTAATTGATATCTAAGAACCCTAATTAGTTAAGAAAACTTTTTTTAACATTTTCAATTCTATTTATTATTATTATTATTGTTGCTAATAGCTTTATTATAAATAATTCACAAGGGCATCTTTCTGACAAAAGACAAAGAGCTGGCTACTAGTAGAAAAAGTACATTTGACTCTGTCAGTGACCCGACTTATCAAAAAGAAAAGAGAAAGGACCCAAATAAATAAAATCATGCATGAAAGAGGAGAGATCACAACTAACACCAAAGAAATACAAACTATTACAAGAACATACTATGAGCAACTCTACGGCAATAAATTTGACAATCTGGAAGAAATGGATGCATTCCTAGAAACATATAAACTACCCCAACTGAGCGAGGAAGAAATAGAAAGCATGAACAGACCCATAACCAGTAAGGAGATTGAAACAGTCATTAAAAATCTCCAAACAAACAAAAGCCCAGGGCCAGACGGCTTCCCGGTGGAATTCTACCAATCATTTAAAGAAGAACTAATTCTTATTCTCCTGAAACTGTTCCAAAAAATAGAAATGGAAGGAAAACTTCCAAACTCATTTTATAAGGCCAGCATCACCTTGATCCCAAAACCAGACAAGGATCCCACCAAAAAAGAGAGCTATAGACCAATATCCTTGATGAACACAGATGCGAAAATTCTCACCAAAATACTAGCCAATAGGATTCAACAGTACATTAAAAAGATTATTCACCATGGCCAGGTGGGATTTATTCCAGGGCTGCAAGGTTGGTTCAACATCCACAAATCAGTCAATGTGATACAACACATCAATAAAAGAAAAAACAAGAACCATATGATACTCTCAATAGATGCTGATAAAGCATTTGACAAAGTACAGCATCCCTTCCTGACCAAAACTCTTCAAAGGGTAGGGATCGAGGGCACATACCTCAATATCATCAAAGCCATCTATGAAAAACCCACCGCAAATATCATTCTCAATGGAGAAAAACTGAAAGCTTTTCCACTAAGGTCAGGAACACGGCAGGGATGTCCATTATCACCACTGCTATTCAACATAGTACTAGAGGTCCTAGCCTCAGCAATCAGACAACAAAAGGAAATTAAAGGCATCCAAATCGGCAAAGAAGAAGTCAAATTATCACTCTTCGCAGATGATATGATACTATATGTGGAAAACCCAAAAGACTCCACTCCAAAACTGCTAGAACTTATACAGGAATTCAGTAACGTGTCAGGATATAAAATCAATGCACAGAAATCAGTTGCATTTCTCTACACCAACAGCAAGACAGAAGAAAGAGAAATTAAGGAGTCAATCCCATTTACAATTGCACCCAAAGCCATAAGATACCTAGGAATAAACCTAACAAAAGAGACACAGAATCTATACTCAGAAAACTATAAAGTACTCGTGAAAGAAATTGAGGAAGACACAAAGAAATGGAAAAATCTTCCATGCTCCTGGATTGGAAGAATAAATATTGTGAAAATGTCTATGCTACCTAAAGCAATCTACACATTTAATGCAATTCCTATCAAAGTACCATCCATCTTTTTCAAAGAAATGGAACAAATAATTTTAAAATTTATATGGAACCAGAAAAGACCTTGTATAGGGTTTTTTTTAAAGTTTGCCACAGATCCAGATTCTTTTAAAATATATATATCTATTTTGTGCAAAGAGAATGCACTGAGAAGTAAAAAGAAAGTGATAGATCAGTGCTACCAACTAATGGCTATAATATCATCACCTTATTTATGAACAATGAAACAGTGTGCACTATTTAAATAAATTTAAATAAATTCCTATTTATTTTATATATTTATAAATTTAAATAAATCCCTATTTATTTATTATTAAAGAAACTCCTCTAACAAACAGTATGTTTTGAAGGTTGCTAGCAGGAAAGTGTTGTACTACATGGAAGTAATCAGAAAATATGATCTAAAATTCTGCTTTCAAGGGCGCCTGGGTGGCTCAGTGGGTTAAAATTGTGCTTTCAAGAAGCTATCACAGTAAGTACTGAGCATTAGCTATTATATGCTATGGATGAATAACCGAAATCTACATTTGAAACTAATGGTACACTATACGTTAACTAATTGAATTTTAAAAAGTTAATAAAAAAACCCCCACTATTTTATAAAACAATATTCCCAACAGGCTTTTTTGCTTTAAAATACTCACTTTGTAATGAGAGTCATTACTTTTGTCTAGCCAATTCTTACATCACTGTTTATCCCTTCCCTGCTTTATCCCTTCCCAGTATCAATAAAGGCTCACTTGGGTTACCTAGAAGCCATGAGAAAGCTTGTAATAGATCTGGCTGGTTTTCACCAGCAATTTGACCACCATGTGCACAGGGAAGTCTATTGATAAAGGCTTTATTGCAATAAACTGCAAATACATGGATGATTTTGAATTCTCTTTCTTGAGGTCTTGTTTCATGATAATAAATTTAGGGTGGCTTATTGGAATGGATGTTATTAACATATTTTCATAGTTCTAAGTACATGGAATTGTAAAATAGATTAATGAATGTGGCATTACTGACAACTGTCCTCATTTTGAAATCAAATTACAGTGTACTAAGACGAGGAAACAAAGCAGATTTGGGATTATGAGTGAAATAATTTAAAAAAGTCTTAGGGGTATGATCAGACTATTGGGTAGGTAATTCAGTAGAAAAATGTCAACTGATTGAGATTCTGTGTTCCCTGATTTCAGAGAGAAGTTAAGATAAATAAGTAACACGAGGAGACTAGGAAGGCAAACGTAAGTGATAATTTTGTGCCAGGTTGTGTATACATCTGTTTATCTTCTTGTTTTACCAGTAAGGTTGCTCCTAGAGGAGAGTTTAAATATGTGTTGGAGCTAATCTCTGTGGATTACACAAGAAACCACATCCTACAGCTCTCCCTGAAACACCCCTTATGATTTCAATGTAATTTAGTTTTTGCATTTTTAGAAATAGCAAAATACTTCGAAAACTCATCTACTTTATTACCACCACAAGTGAGTCAGCTGACTCAACATTTTAACACAGTGACAGTCACAGAGGAATGGAGGAATGAGTAGAGTCATCAATCTATGTGCTTTTAAGAAGTATGACAGGGTAGCAGCTATTTCCAGGAACCAAAACATGGGTCAGCAGCTGTGCAGGAAAAGTGATGGAATAAATGACTCATTTCAGAGGAGTTCTATAACATATTAGTTCTATAATGTATCTTCAGCACCCAATAACCCGCTTTGATCTAAAGATAAGGATTTACAGTTAAGGTCCCATTTGTGATTTGACTGGTAGGGTCTGAATCATGTTTACTATTGTTTTGACTATTACTTGAAACCTATAGTAGTACTTGGGATATGTGTTGTGTATTCTGTGAACATGTGCTATTTTTAGATTAGATAATTCCTGTCTCGAACCCCTGTTAATTTGTTTGTTTTTGTTTATTTCATAGTGGTTTCAGTAAATGGGTATATCTGAAAAATTGCAAAGCCACTATTAAAATAAGTTATTATTATATATAGCATGGAATTGCACATTCCTCCTTTGAATCCGACAGAGCTTCACCATATCCTTAACAATTTGGGAAAAACATGCTATTATTTTTCTTTATAAAATTTCTCCTGTCAGGCTGTGATGGTGGTCATCAGCAGTAACTCCTCTGAAGGCTTTGTCAAAAGAGTTGAAAAAATTGGAAAGGTGTGAATGAAGCTGTTTGCTGAATATAAAGAAAAGAGCATTGAAGTACAATTCACACTCTTACTTCTCCTTCTATGCTTTCAGATGTTTGACATTTGAAAATTTTGCTTCTAGAAGAGATGCCCTATATAATTCTTACTTTAAGGAGCAAGTTGCTTTTATAATTTTTTTTTTATTATTCTACCATTCAAGTATTTCCATTTAAACTAAATTCAATACCATTTAAAAAAAAATCAAAAGTGCAGCCAGTATTCAAGTCTTGGGCTAAATAGTTTTAGAAAGCTTTGTGTTATTGAACCTACGGGGTTTTTCTGTAGTTTTAACTCTTTCTTTCTGTGATTTTTCCCATTAGTCACGTAAGTGACTGCAATATAACAGACATTGAGGATAAAGAAGGACTGAATAAAACAATCCTCGGCCTCATGAAGTTGAGAATCTAGCAAGGGAGACAAACAATTCAATCATTCAGAGACAATTTATTGAGTGCCTGGCCTAAGATGAGCACAACAAAACCCCAGCCCAGAGGAATCATTTTAATGGGAGAGATAGATAATAGGTAAGCCAACTTTAAAAAGAAAAAAATCGTACTGGTTTTTCTTCAATAGTGATGCATATTTGAAATAAATAAGCACATTTTAAAAAGAGCAGTGATTGAGAAGAGGTTGTGTAACTGAGTGGTCCGAAAGGGCCTCCCTGAAAAAGTCTGTTTTGAACAGATTTCTGAATAATATCAGCTAGGAAGCTGCGTAAAAACCTCAGGGATGGGTGATTTTTCCAGTCAAAAAACTGTAAAGGCTCCAAAGTCACAACACAGCTGTAAGTTTCTCTAATAAAGTAGCTTCTGACAAAGAATGAGAAGAAATAACTAACCCAGGTTTGAAAGAAAAGGGACAGACTTTCTATGGAATTCATATTTAATTAAAGCTCTAAAGGACAAATATACAATAGAGCAAAATTCTGGTGACGCTGATATACCTAATGAAAGTTCATAAACAAGGTGTGGGTAGCAAAGAGTGTGTGGGAATGTTGGTAAGAACAGTGGGGAAGAGTCATCCCTGAACATGTTCTTAAATGAAGCAATTCTTGTGTTGTTTTAAAGGGTAAACTGGAGTTTGCCTAAGTGATTAGAGAAGGATGCCTCGGCTTCTGGAAGTTCAAAGCCATAAAGATGTGATAAACTACTGCAGATATTTTCATGTATATTTGTTGTTGCTTCTAGTAATGGTGATCTAAAAACTGCTACTTTAGGCAACTTAAAAATCCCGACAAAATAGCTTTTAAAGTTAAAAATATCAGAATGATTATAAAAATAAGTGAGGGATTACTGGGCCAAAATACGAAACACAATGAGAGTCTAGAGATATATGCCTGAAGCCATTTTAGCTATGAGAGCATTTGAAACTGCTAAAACACACTGAGCTGTGTTTTTAATAGACACTTGATACTAGAGAAACAAAATTCAAAATCCAGCAGCAATCAAATTTGAAAACTTTGGTACAACCCAAATTTAAGTTGAGATCCCCAAAGCACAAGGAGAAGCAGAAATAAGACTATAGCCTACCTTGCCTTCTGTGTAAACTGAGAAAGTCAATCACTGAATTTGGAATATGATTGTCTTGTAGAGTCACAGATATAAGAGAAAATCCAGCCAAGGGGGACCATACCATTATTATAGCTCTTAATTATCCCTACTCAATAAGAGTTTCAAATATAATGTCTTGAACATAGCAAAATGTAACAAAGCACACAAAGAAAAACCATTAACAAGATTTGATAGACAAAATGGGATTAAGTATGATGTTAAAATGATCAATAAAGATTGTAAAATGGCTTGATTACTCTGCTCAAAGAAATGAGAGGGGAAACAAATTGAACAAAAAACTGAAACTAAAAATGATATTGAGAAAGATTTTATAAATGAATTAAATGGATACTCTAGAACTTTAAAGATATGACAGCTAATTTAAGATACCACAGGGGTGCCTGGGTGGCTCACTTAATTAAACCTCCAATTCTTTTTCTTTTTTTTTTAACACCTTAATTTTATTTTATTTCTTTCATTTTGGCTCAGGTCATGATGTCAGGGTTGTGAAATAGAGCCCAGAGTTGGGCTCTGTGCTGAGCCTGGAGCCTGCTTAAGATTCTTTTCCCTTCTTTTTCTATCCCTCCCTGCACTCTCACTTGCTCACTCTCTCTTGCTTGTAAATAAATAGATAGATAGATAGATAGATAGATAGATAATAGACAAAGCAAAATAAAAGCAGATTATGAAAATAAATATAAAGATTTTGAAATGAAAACAAGTTCAAAATAAAATAGAGAAGACCTACACAGCTAAAATCTCATTCAGAAAATCTACTATTAAAGAAGTCAGTATGACACAATGTTAAGATATCAAAAGATTTGAGCATGTACTTTACAGAAAGGGTAATCCAAATGGCCACTCATATACAAAAACTGTTTACCTTTATTATGAATCTGGAATTAAATTAAATTAAATTAAAAATAAATTAAAACCTAGAATGACATACTATTACACACTTACCATATTGGGCAACAGTGAAAATCTCTTGCAAGAATGTGAAGGAATGACAGTGCACATAATAAAAACATATGAGGTAAGTTGGACAATATTTAGAAAACTTAAAAATTAAAAAAAAAAATTTGGTCCATTCCTAGAAATACAACATGGAACTAAATGAATATTTTCACCAGGATATGCAAACAGATGATTATAGTTATTTCATTCATAACGGCAGATCAGTAGTGGTATATTTACACAATGTTACATTAAATAAGAGAGAATATTAACAAACTGGGAGGAGAGGCTAGGTTGTTATCATAAACAGATCTTCTATGGTGCTAATTATGTTCTATTTCTCAAAATCTTTAAGTTGAAAAAGTTTTCAAATTTATATCTAGATAGATAGATAGATAGATGATAGATAGACAGATATCCCAGAAGCTGCAATGCTAGGCTAAGACCAGGCTTTAAAGGGCTTTTCTATGCTCTACTAAATACTTTAAACCATTCATTATATCATAGCTCAGTGTTCAAATCTCCATTTGTTTCCTCAGTTTCCTAATATTTATCTTAAGGTGACCTGATCCAGACTTTTGATCACCTTTGTCTAAATATTTCTATTTTAACAAAGTCCTTTTGAACACTCAGAGACTAAAACTTAGAAAAATACTCTGATTGTTATCTCACTAGAGTGGAAAATATATAGTTACCCATTAACTAATGATATCCATGTCTACATTAGATCCATGACATTTTTAATTCTTGGGAGCTTTTGGTTAAATGAATTTTTTAAGCTTCCTTTAAATGAAGCTTTAAGCCATCACCACATGAATAAAATTAAAGAACTAAATGAAAACAAGCCAAGTATTTACAGAGTAATAGAATGTGCAGTGGAAAGAGTACAATTCTGAAATCATAAAGCCTAAATTAGTGTGATGCATCTTTACTAGCCATGTAATCATAAACCAGTTATCTAAATGTGTTAGCCTCAGTTTTTTCACCCATGAAATGGTGATGATAATACTTATTATGCAGAGTTGTTGTGTGGATGTAATGAAGCATGGAGCCTGAGAGTCTCATATTCCATGCTAAAATGATAGCTATTTTTATACTTATAATAATTCTAATAATAGTAATTAAATTGTTCAAAATGATAATATTCATTTATATTGAGGCATTGTATTGACTATTCATAGACACATTTACCAAAATAAATTTCATTTTACTTTACCTCCTCTGAGGATATATATTCCCTAATTCAATATGAATCTCATTATGAATAATAATTATCATAATAAATATGCTGATTTTTCTTCTTTTTAGGGAAGTATCCTTTACTGTTGAACACAAAGAAACTTAAGCAAGTCTGTCTTATTCAAGATTTGCATGCTGCTTTCTTATGAAACTAGATTATAGAGTTGTATGAAATAAATTCATGCAGTTAAGACTTTTATGTTTGGAAAAATAGGTGGTCAGTTGAGTATTTCAAAAGAAGATTTTAAATTTAAACCTTAAAACTGAGCTCTTTCAGCCTTATTTATAGACCATCCTTCATGCTTCCTAAGTACTCCTTCATTGTAAACTAAGTAATAGTTTTTGTCACAGTGTATATAACTAAAATGGATTTTATATTCTATTATTTCAGAGTTAGTTGCAGTTTCTACTTCCTTACTTCGTTTTTTGAAAAATAGATTAATTCTACAAAAAGTTTTTTCCAGCTTTATTGAAAAATAATCGACATATTATAATTTGTAAATATAAGAAATGATTTCTTATAACATTGCAAACTTTTAACATTGTGTAAATTTTGTACAATTTGATAAATGGGCATACATCTGTATTGCAATATAATCTACATAAAAATGTTAATACATCTACTATCTCATATAGTTGCCACTGTTTTTTATGCATGTATGGTAAGGAATTTTAAGATCTACTCTCTTAGCAACTTTTATGTATATAGTACAGTAGAGATAAACTTCAGAGGTCTTGTGGGTTTTGTTCCAGACCGCCTCAATAAAGTGATCATCTCAATAAACTAAGTCAAATTATGATTATTATTTTTGGTTTCCCAGTGCAAATAAAAAATTATGTTTCCCAGTGCATATAAAAAATAAACACTATACTGTACTGTTCAAAAGCATTATGTCTTTAAGGAAAAACAATGTATATACCTTAAGTAAACTAGTTCTGAGTTTTCAGTGGGTCATAGTTACTGATCACTGATCACCATAACAAATACAATAATAATGAAAAAACTTGAAATATTGCAAGAATTACCAACATGTGACAGAGAGACACAAAATGAACAAATGTTGTTAGAAAAATGGTGGCAGCAGACCTATTTTATACAAGATTGCTATAAACTTTCAACTTGTAAGAATGTGATATATGCAAAGTTTAGTAAAGGGAAGCACAATAAAAATGTATGTATATATTATTAACTATGATCATCCTGTAGTACATTAGATCCCCAGAACTTTTTCATATTATAGTTGCAAGTTTGTACCCTTTGACCACCTTATTCCACCCCAGGTTCACCTCTTGTCAACTCAACTCTAAGTTTCCATTAGTTTGCTTTTTCTTCAGATTCTGTATGTAAGGGATATCATAATACATAAATTAAAAAAAATATATAAAATCTTTGAAATATTTCACTTAGTATAATACCTTCAAGATCCATCCATGCTGTTGTAAATGGCAGTATTTCTTAATTTTTCATGGTTAAGTAGTATTCCATAGTATATATTTACCATACTTATTTTATTCATTCATCCATTAATGGATACTGAAGTTATTTCCATCTCTTGCTTAGAGTTAATAATTTTATAATGAACATAAGAGTGCAGATATGTCTTCGAATAGTGACTTCGTTTCCTTTAGATATATACCTAGAGGTGGGATTACTGAATCATATGGTAATTTTACTTTTAATAATATGAATAATCTCCGTACTGTTTTCCATACAAATTTATATCCCTATCACAGTGCAAAGGTTCCCCATTTTCCCCAATATTTACCAAAATTTGTTAGTTTTAATTTTTTGGTAGTATATATTCTAATAGGTAGTCATATCTTGTTGTGTTTTTCAGAGGTAAACAACAACAACAACATAATGACTTTGCCCTGAGTTTTTACATTGAGCACTTTTTAATGCTCCTGTTGGTCATTTATATAACTTTTTTGAAAAAAAAGTCTATTGAGATCCTTTTGCTATTTTTTTAATTATATATTTTTTTCTATTTGTATCTGTTGGTTATTAACCTCTTTTCAGATATAAGATTTGTAAGTATTTTCTTCCATTCTGTGGATTGTGTTTTCATTCCCCCTTTTTTTTTTTTTTTTTGGCAATGCAGGAACTTTAGTTTGATGTAATACCATTTATTTATTTTTGCTTCTTTTGCTTGTGTTTTTGGCCTGGTATCCAAAAAACTATTGGCAAGACCAATGTCAATGAGAATTTTTCCTTCCTATGTTTTCCTTTAGGAAATTTAGTTTCATGCATCACATTTAAGTCTTTAATCTATTTCAAGTTAAGATTTATGAGTGATATAAGGTTCCAGTTTCATGCTGGTTTATGTGACTATTCAGTTTTAAATATCATTTATTGAACAGACTATTTTTACACATTATATATGTTGGCCCCTGTCAAATATTAGGTGACTGTATGAAAGGATTTATTTCTGGACTCTCAATTCTGTTCTACTTGTTTATTGGTCTATTTTTATGCCAGTATACTTTATTGTTTTGGGCATGAGGGCTTTGTAGTATAGTTTCAAATCAAGAAGTGTAATTTCGCTTCTTCATTCTTTCTCAGAACTGCTTTAATTATTAGTTGTCTTTTATGGTCTCATATAAATTTTAGGATTCTTTACTTACTTCTGTAAAAAAAAAATTGGATTTTTTTAAAAGATTTTTTATTTATTTATTTGACAGAGAGAGATGACAAGCAGGCAGAGAGGCAGGCAGAGAGAGAAGAGGTAGCAGCTTCCTGCTGAGCTGAGAGCCTGATGCAGGGCTCGATCCCAGGACCCTGGGATCATGACCTGAGCTGAAGGCAGCGGCTTAACCCACTGAGCCACCCAGGCGCCCCTAACATTGGATTTTTGATAGGAATTGAATTTACAGATGGTTTTCGGTAGTATGGACATTTTAACAATGTTAATTCTTACCATTCATAAATGAGCTATCTTTCCATTTATGTCTCCTTCAATTGCTTTATCAATGTCATAGTTTATGGGGTACAGATCTTTCATCTTCTTTAACTAATACTTTTCCTAAGTATTTTATTATTTTTGATGCTATTGTGAATTAGATTGTTCTCTTTATTTTTTCAGATAGTTCATCATCAGAGTGTTAAAATGCTCCTGTCTTGTGCTTACTTTGGCAGCACATATACTAAAATTGGAATGATGCAGAGAAGATTAGCGTGATCACTGAGCAAGGATGACATGAAAAACTATTTAAAAAAAACGAAACAAAACAAAATTCTTGTCTTTTATATATTGATCTTGTATTTGGCAGCTTTATTACATTTGTTTATTCAAAATTTTTTGTGAAGTTTTTAGGATTTTTTTTCTTGTAAGTTCATGTTATCCAAAAAAAGAAAATTTTACTTCTTCCTTTTTTTTTTTTTTGGAGTCTTTTATTTCTTTGTGTTCCTTGTTTCTCTGGCTAGGACATCCAGTACTATGTCAAATGAGAGTAGTGAAAGTGGACACACTTGTCTTTTTTCTGATCTTTAAGGGGAAAACTTTCAAACTTTTTTGATTGAATATGAGATTAGCTCTGGGCTTGCAATATGTGTTTTTTCTTTAATGGATTTTTTAAATTATTTTAAAAAATTTTTTATAAACATATAATGTGTTTTTATCCCTAGGGGTACAGGTCTGTGGATCACCAGGTTTACACATTTCACAGCACTCACCATCACTCACCATAGCACCTGCCCTCCCCAATGTCCATACCCCCACCATCCTCTCCCAACACACCTCCCCCCAGCAACCCTCAGTCTATTTTGTGAGATTCAGTCTTTTATGGTTTGTCTCCCTCCCAATCCCATCTTCTTTTATTTTTCTTTTCGTATGCCCGAAACCGCCTATGTTGCATCTCCACTTCATCATATCAGGGAGATCATATGATAGGTGTCTTTCTCAGATTGATTTATTTCGCCAAGCATAATACCCTCTAGTTCCATCCATGTCATCACAAATCGCAGGATTTCATTTCTTTTGATGGCTGCACAGTATCCCATTGTACATATATACCACATCTTATTTATTGATTGATCTGTTGAAGGACATTTAGGTTCTTTCCATAGTTTAACTATTGTGGACATTGCTGCTATAAACATTTGGGTGCATGTGCCCCTTCAGAATGCCACGTTTGTATCTTTAGGATATATATCCAGTACTACAATCACTGGGTCATAGGGTTGTTCTATTTTCAGCTTTTTGAGGCACCTCCATGCTGTTTTCCAGAGTGGTTGCACCAGCTTGCATTCCCACGTACAGTGAGTGTAGGAGGGTTGCCCTTTCTCCACATCCTCCCCAGCATCTGTCATTGACTGACCTGTTCATTTTAGCCATTCTGAAAGGTGTGAGGTGGTATCTCATTCTGGTTTTGATTTGTATTTCCCTGATGCCGAGTGATGTGGAGCATTTTTTCATGTGTCTGTTGGCCATTTGGATGTATTCTTTGCAGAAATGTCTGTTCATGTCCTCTGTCCATTTTTTCATTCGATTATTTGTTCTTAGGGTGTTGAGTTTGATAAGCTCTTTATAGATTTTGGATAGATACTGGCCCTTTTTCTGGTATGCCATTTGCAAATATCTTCTCCCAGATAACTTCTGACAGTCATCTTTTGGCTTTGTTAACTGTTTCCTTTGCTGTGCAAAAGCTTTTTGATCTGATGAAATCCCAGTAGTTCATTCTTGCCCTTGCTTCCCTTGCCTTTGGCGATGTTCCTAGGAAGAAGTTGCTGCTGCTGAGGTCAAAGAGGTTGCTACCTGTTCTCTCCTCAAGGATTTTGATGGATTCCTTTCTCACATTATGCTTCTTTATCCATTTCCAGCCTATTTTCATGTGTGGTGTAAGGAAATGGTCCAATTTCATTTTTCTGCATGTAGTTGTTCAATTTTCCCAACACCAATTGTTGAAGAGGCTGTCTTTTTTCCATAGGACATTCCTTCCTGCTTTGTTGAAGATTAGTTGACCATAGAGTTGAGGGTGTATTTCTGGGCTCTCTATTCTGTTCCATTGATCTATGTCTGTTTTGGGGACAGTTCCCTACTATCTTGATGATGACAACTTTGTAATAGAGCTTGAAGTCTGGAATTGTGATGCCAACAACTTTGGCTTTCTTTTTCAATATTCCTCTGGCTATTCGAGGTATTTTCTGGTTCCATATATATTTTAGGATGATTTGTCCCATTTCTTTGAAAAAAAAAAGAATGGGATTTTGATAGGGATTGCATTAAATGTGTAGATTGCTTTAGGTAGCATAGACATTTTCACAATATTTGTTCTTCCAATACAGGAGCATGGAACATTTTTCCATTTCTTTGTGTCTTCTTCAATTTCTTTCATGAGTACTTTAGAGTTTTCTGAGTATAGATTCTTTGTTAGGTTTATTCCTAGGTATCTTAGGGTTTTGGGTGCAATTGTAAATGGGATTCACTCCTTAATTTCTATTTCTTCAGTCTTGTTGGTATAAAAAAATTGCAACCAATTTCTGTTCATTGATTTATATCCTGACACTTTACAGAATTTCTATACAAGTTATAGCAGATTTGGAGTGGAGTCCTTTAAGTTTTCCACATACAGTATCATATCATCTGCAAACAGGGATAGTTTGACTTCTCTTCTGCCACTTTGGCAAAATTTGGATGCCTTTAATTTCTTTTTGTTGTCTGATTGCTGAGGCTAGGACTTCTAGTACGATGTTGAATAGCAGTGGTGATAACGGACATCCCTGCCGTGTTCCTGACCTCAGCGGAAAAGTATTCAGCTTTTCTCCATTGAGAATGATATTTGCAGTGGGTTTTTCATAGATGGCTTTGATAATATTGATAATATGTGCCCTCTATCCCTACACTTTGAAGAGTTGTTTTTTTAAAGATTTTATTTATTTATTTGACAGAGAGAGAGATCACAAATAGGCAGAGAGACAGACAGAGAGAGAGAGAGATGAGGAGAAGCAGGCTCCCTGCTGAGCAGAAAGCCAAATGCAGGACTCGATCCCAGGCCCCTGGGATCATGACCTGAGCCGAAGGTAGATGCTTAACCCACTGAGCCACCCAGGCGCCCCCACTTTGAAGAGTTTTAATCAGGAAGCGATACTGCACTTTGCCAAATGCTTTTTCAGCATCTATGGAGAGTATCATATGGTTTTTGTTCTTTCTTTTATTGATGTGTTGTATCACACTGATTGATTTGCAGATGTTGAACCAACCTTGTAGCCCTGGAATAAATCCCAGTTGGTCGTGGTGAATAATCCTTTTAATGTACTGTTGAATCTTATTGGCTAGTATTTTGGTGAGAATTTTCGCATCTGTGTTCATCAAGGATATTGGTCTGTAGTTCTCTTTTTTGATGGGATCCTTGTCTGGTTTTGGGATCAAGGTGATGCTGGCCTCAGAAAAAGAAAAGAGTTTGGGAGTTTTCCTTCCATTTCTATTTTTTTGGAACAGTATCATGAGAATAGGAATTAATTCTTCTTTAAATGTTTGGTAGAATTCCCCTGGGAAGCCATCTGGCCTGGGTCTTTTGTTTGGAGATTTTTGAGGACTGTTTCAATCTCCGTACTGGTTATGGATCTGTTCAGGTTTTCTATTTCTTCCTGGCTCAGTTGTGGCAGTTTATATGTCTCTAGGAATGTATCCATTTCTTCCAGATTGTTGAATTTGTTGGCGTAGAGTTGCTCATAGTATGTCCTTATAATTGTTTGTATTTCTTTGGTGTTGGTTGTGATCTCTCCTCTTTCATTCATGATTTTATTTATTTGGGTTCTTTCACTTTTCTTTTTGATAAGTCTGGAAAGGGGTTTATCAATCTTATTAATTCTTTCAAAGAACCAGCTCCTAGTTTTGTTGATTGGTTCTATTGGTTTTTTTTGTTGGTGGTGGTTTTTTGTGGTTTTTGTTTGTTTGTTTCTATTTCATTGATTTCTGCTCTGATCTTTATTATTCCTCTTCTCCTGCTGGGTTTAGGCTTTCCTTGTTGTTCTTTCTCCAAATCCTTTAGGTGTAGGGTTATGTTGTGTATTTGAGATCTGAGAAAGAAGCGTGGTTGCACACGTCTGTCACTGCACTCCCCAGGAGCAAGTCTGGGGAAGGCGCAGCACGCCGCCCCCAGAGAAGAGAAGGAGCTGTTTGCCTTGTGGTCGGGAAAAGGACGGGAAGCAGGGTAGCCTGCCATGGCAGGGGAGAGCAGGCCGGTGGCAAGACAAGTGTCACCTGCCCTCTGTGCGGAGAGACAAAGCCTGGTTCCTAAGGAGACGTGAGGGGACGACTAGGGCAGGGACGCGTGCTCCACTCTGAGGAAGGAGTCTGGGCAGAAGGCAGGCCTGTCATGTGCCTCTGGTCCCAAGGGGACAGCATCTCCTTGACCACCTGTCCATAGGGCAGACTTGGGCTAGCTACTAGGCGCCATACCCGGAACTCACAGAAACAGCTCCCTCGAGAAACGGGCAGTCAGATGCCATCTTCCTCCAACATGTGACAGCGTTTTCAGTGGCAGGGGGTTTGCCGGGGAAGGAGTGGGGACAATCCCCCAAAGCTTCCCATTCCCGTGATCGGGCGGTGTTCAGGGATCCTGTTGCCTCTCCTCTCCTGTGGGGAAGGCACTGGCCTTGTCCGCAAATCCGCCTGAGGTGCAGTGCCAAAGGCCAAGCATTGCCTACACAGAGAGATGGTAGTGTGCATAGAGTGCCATCTTAGGCCACGCACGCTGCGGCAGGGTTGTGTCTGTGTCTGATTAGTTCACGCTGGCAGGGTGAACCGAGGGCTCCAACATGGAGCCCGGGAAAGCAAGGCCCAAGAGACACCAGCTCTCCCGCGACTCTTCTTACCTGATGCGACAGAGCAAACACCCAAAACCTTTCTGAGGAAGAAGCAGCGAAGTTCGGTTCGTGCCAAGCTGAAAATCTCTGTGAAAGCATAGCGGTCGCTGGGAAATCAGAGTCGGTTCTGTGGGCTGCTGTTGCTGCTTGCCTTTGCCTAGAATTCACAGCACGATGGGAGAAACCAGCATAGAGCCTAAGCCTCTTTGCCCTGGCATACCCACTGGGAGAGCACAGCATTCTTTGGGAAATCAGAGTCCGGTCTGAGGGATGCTCCTGTTTGCCTGAGCTGGTCTCCTCAGCACGGTGTGATAAACCCGCATGGACCAAAATCCTCTATGCCTGGGCATCCCCTCTGCCTGAGAGAGAAGCGCAGTTGCGCCTGTGGAAAGAGCCTTAAGGAAAGGGACACGTTCGTCACTGCGGTCCCCAGGAGCATGTCTGTGGAAAGTACAGCACGCTGCCCGGGGAGAAGAGCAGTAGCCGTTGGCCTTCTGGTCTGGAAACGGTTGCGAAGCAAGAGAGCCAGCCCTGGCAGGCACAGCGGCCGGTGGAAATACAAGTGTCACCCGCTCCCAGTGCAGAGAGACAGAAGCCTGGCTGCTAAGGAGACAGGAGGGGATGAGTAGGGCAGGGCGCTCACTCCACTCTTAGGAAGGAGTCTGGGCAGAAAGCATGCCTGTCCTGAGCTTCTGGGCCCAAGGACACAGCAGCTCCTTGGCCACCTGTCCTTGGGGCAGACATGCGCTAGCCACCAGGCGCCTACGCTGAACTCGCAGAAACAGCTCCCTGAAATAACGGGGAGTCAGATGCCGTCTTCCTCCAGGAGGTGGAAGCTTGGATGAGGAACGGGGTTTAAGGAGAAAGAGTGCGCACAGTCCCCCAAAGCTCCCTTATCTGTGCACGGGCCCTGTGCAGGGATCCTGTGGCCTCCTCTCTCCTGTGGTGAAGGCACTGGCCTAGAGCCCGAGTCTGCCTGAGAGCCGGAGTAAAAGGCAAAGCCTAAGCTACCCCAGGAAATGGTAAAAGGCATAGAGTACCATGCTAGGCCAAGCACGCTGCTGCAGGGTTGTGGCTGTGTCTGCCTAGCTCGGTATAGCAAGGTGAATCCCGGGTGTAAACTCGGAGCCTTGTAAAGCAAGTCCCAAGAGGCACCAGCTCTCCCGCGGCTCTTCTTCCCTGCCGCGCAGAGTGAACACCCAAAGCCTTTCTGAGAGCAGCAGCGAAGTGCTTTTCACTCCAAGCCAAAGACTCTGCGAAAGCACAGCATTCACTGAGAAATGTTCTGCGGGCTGCTGCTGCTTGCCTGAGCCCAGTCTCGTGGTGCGAGAAACCCGTATACAGCGAAAGACGCTTTGCCTTGGCATCACCCCTCGGAAAGCACAGCGTTCCTTGGGAAATCAGAGTTTGGTTTGGCGATGCTGCTGCTGTTTGTCTGAGCTAGTCTCTCCAGCTTGGTGGAAGATACCCGCATCGAGCGAAATCCTCTTTGCCCTAACAACCCCTTTGCCTGAGAGAGAAGCCAAGTGTGGAGAATGCGCAGCACACCGCCGCCGGAGAAGAGAAGGATCCCTTGGCCTTGGGTTCGGGAAATGCTCGGGAAGCAAACTAGCCTGCCGTGGCACGAACATCAGGCCGGTGGCAAGACAAGTGTCACCCGCTCCCTCTGCGGAGAGATGGAAGCCTGGCTGCTAAGGAGACATGAGGGGACGACTAAGGCAGAGGCGCGTGCTCCACACTGAGGAAGGAGTCTCGGCAGAAAGCATGTCTGTCCTGAACCTGTGGACCCAAGGTTACAGCATCTCCTTGGCCACCTGTCCCAAGGGCAGACTTGGGCTTGCCACCAGGTGCCATACCCGGAACTTACAGAAACAACCCCATGGAGAAACGGGCAGTCAGATGCCGTCTTCCACCAAGATGTGGCAGCATTGTGGGTGGCAGGGGGTGTGCCGGGGAAAGAGTGGAGACAGTCTCCCACAGTTCCCCATCCCAGTGCACGGGCCGTGTGCAGTGATCCTGTCGCCTCCTCTCTCCTGTGGTGAAGGCACTGGCCTAGACCCCGAGTCTGCCTGAGCGCCAGAGCAAAAGGCAAAGCCTTACCTACCCCAGCAGATGGTAATAGGCATAGAGTACCATGCTAGGCCACGCACGCTGCTGCAGGGTTGTGACTGTCTGCTTAGTTCGGCATAGCAAGGTGAACCCCGGGCATAAACTCGGAGCCCGGGAAAGCAGGTCCCAAGAGGCACCAGCTCTCCCACCGCTCTTCTTCCCTGCCGAGCAGAGGGAACACCTAAAGCCTTTCTGAGGAAGCAGCAGCGAAGTGCAGTTCATTCCAAGCTGAAAACCTCTCAGAAAGCATCGCAGTCGCTAGGAAATCAGAGTATGATCTGTTGGCTGCTGTTGCTGCTTGCCCCTGCCTAGTGTTCGCAGCACGATGGGAGAAACTCGCATAGAGCGAAAGCCTCTATGCCCTGGCCTCTCCTCTGGGAAAGCACAGCATTCTTTGGGAAATCAGAGTTCCGTCTGAGGGATGCTCCTGTTGCCTGAGCTGGTCTCCGCAGCACTGTGTGATAAACCCGCATGGAGCAAAATCCTCTATCCTGGGCATCCCCTCTGCCTGAGAAAAGCGCGGTTGCGCCTATGGAAAGAGGCTTAAGGAAAGGGACACGTTTTTCACTGCGCTCCCCAGGAGCATATCTGTGAAAGTTGCAGCATGCTGCCCGGGGAGAAGAACAGGAGCCATTGGCCTTCTGGTCCGGAAACGGTTGCGAAGCAGGAGAGCCGGCAATACAAGTATCACCCGCTCGCAGTGCAGAGAGACAGAAGCCTGGCTGCAAAGGAGACAGGAGGGGATGAGTAGGGCAGGGCGCGTGCTCCACTCTTAGGAAGGAGTCTGGCAGAAAGCTTGCCTGTCCTGAACCTCTGGGCCCAAGGAGACAGCAACTCCTTGGCCACCTGTCCCTGGGGCAGACATGCGCTAGCCACCAGGCGCCTACGCTCAACTCGCAGAAACAGCTCCCTGAAATAACGGAGAGTCAGATGCTGTCTTCCTCCAGGATGTGGAAGCTTGGAGGAGGCAGAGCGTTTAAGAGGAAGGAGTGGGCACAGTCCCCCAAAGCTCCCTTATCTGTGCACGGGCCGTGTGCAAGTATCGTGTCGCCACCTCTCTCCTGTGGTGAGGGCAGTCAGATGCCACCTTCCACCAGATGTGGGAGCAAAGTGGGTGGCAGTGGGTGTGCCGGGGAAAGAGTGGAGACAGTCCCCAACAGTTCCCCATCCCAGTGCACGGGCCGTGTACCGTGATCCTGTAGCCTCCTCTCTCCTGTGGTGAAGGCACTGGCCTAGAACCCGAATCTGCCTGAGAACCGGAGCAAAAGGCAAAGCCTGACCTACCCCAGGAGAGGGTAATAGGCATAGAGAGCCATGCTAGGCCAGGCACGCTGCTGCAGGGTTGTGACTGTGTCTGCTTAGTTCGGCATAGCAAGGAGAATCCCGATCGTAAAATCGGAGCCCGGGAAATGAAGTCCCAAGAGGCACCAGCTCTCCCGAGGCTCTTCTTCCCTGCCGCGCAGACTGAACACCCAAAGTCTTTCTGAGGAAGCAGCAGAGAAATGCAGATCGTGCCAAGCTGAGAACCTCTGAAAAAGCATAGCAGTCGATGGGAAATGAGAGTCGGTTCTGAGGGCTGCTGTTGCTGCTTGCCTTAGCCTAGTATTCACAGCACGATGGGAGAAACCCGCGTAGAGCGAAAGCCTCTTTGCCTTGGCATCCCCTCTGGGAAAGCACAGCATTCTTTGGGAAATCAGAGTTCCGTCTGAGGGATGCTCCTGTTGCCTGAGCTGGTCTCCGCAGCACTGTGTGATAAACCCGCATGGAGCAAAATCCTCTATCCTGGGCATCCCCTCTGCCTGAGAAAAGCGCGGTTGCGCCTATGGAAAGAGGCTTAAGGAAAGGGACACGTTTTTCACTGCGCTCCCCAGGAGCATATCTGTGAAAGTTGCAGCATGCTGCCCGGGGAGAAGAGCAGGAGCCGTTGGCCTTCTGGTCGGAAATTCTTGCGAAGGAGAGCCGGCCCTGGCAGGCACAGCAGCCAGTGGAAATACAAGTGTCACCCGCTCCCAAAGCAGAGAAAGAGAAGCCTGGCTGCTAAGGAGGCAGGAGGGGATGAGTAGGGCAGGGCGCGTGTTCCACTCTTAGGAAGGAGTCTGGGCAAAAAGCAGGCCTGTCCTGAGCCTCAGGGCCCAAGGAGACAGCAGCTCCTTGGCCACCTGCCCTTGGGGCAGACATGCGCTAGCCACCAGGCGCCTACGCTGAACTCGCAGAAACAGCTCCCTGAAATAACGGGGAGTCAGATGCCGTCTTCCTCCAGGATGTGGAAGCTTGGATGAGGAACAGGGTTTAAGGGGTAGCAGTGGGCACAGTCCCCCAAAGCTCCCTAATCTGTGCACAGGCCGTGTGCAGGGATCCTGTCGCCTCCTCTCTCCTGTGGTGAAGGCACTGGCCTAGACCCCGAGTCTGCCTGAGAGCCGGAGCAAAAGGCAAAACCTAAGCTACCCCAGGAGATGGTAATAGGCATAGAGTGCCATGCTAGGCCAAGCACGCTGCTGCAGGGTTGTGACTGTGTCTGCTTAGCTCGGCATAGCAAGGTGAATTCTGGGCGTAAACTCAGAGCCCGGGAAAGCAAGTCCCAAGAGGCACCAGCTCTCCCGAGGCTCTTCTTCCCTGCCACGCAGAGTGAACACCCAAAGACTTCCTGAGAAGCAGCAGCGAAGTGCCGTTCGCTCCAAGCCAAAGACACTGCGAAAGCACTGCATTCGCTGACAAATGTTCTGCGGGCTGCTGCTGCTTGCCTGAGCCCAGTCTCGCGGTGGGAGAAACCCGTATACAGCGAAAGCCGCTTTGCCTGGCCTTCTCCCCTGGGAAAGCACAGAGTTCCTTGGGAAATCAGCATTGGGTTTGGCGATGCTGCTGCTGCTTGCCTGAGCTAGTCTCCGCAGTTCGGTGGAAGAAACCCGCATGGAGCGAAATGTTCTTTGTCCTAGCATCCCCTCTGCCTGAGAGAGGAGCCAAGTGTGGGGAAGGCGCATCATGCCACCCCAGGAGAAGAGGAGGATCCATTGGCCTTGGGGTCGGGAAACACTCAGGAAGCAGAATAGCCTGCCGTGGCACGAACATCAGGCTGGTGGCAAGACAAGTGTCACCCGCTCCCTGTGTGGAGAGATGGAAACCTGGCTGCTTAGGAGAAATGAGGGGACGGCAAGGGCAGAGGCGCGTGCTCCACTCTGAGGAAGGAGTCTGGGCAGAAGCAGGTCTGTCCTGTGCCTCTGGGCCCAAGCGGACAGCATCTTCTTGGCCACCTGTCCTAAGGGCAAACTTGGGCTTGCCACCAGGTGCCAAACCCGGAACTCGCAGAAACAACCCAATGGAGGAACGGGCAGCCAGCTGCCGTCTTCCACCAAGATATGGTAGCGATGTGGGTGGCAGGGGGTTTGCTGGGGAAAGAGTGGAGACATTCTCCCACAGTTCCCCATCCCAGTGCACGGGCCGTGTGCAGTAATCCTGTCGCCTCCTCTCTCCTGCGGTGAAAGTACTGGCCTAGACCCCGAGTATGACTGAGCGCCAGAGCAAAAGGCAAAGCCTTACCTATCACAGGAGATGGTAATAGGCTTAGAGTGCCATGTTAGCAGGGTTGTGACTCTCTGCTTAGTACGGCATAGCAATGTGAACGCCGGGCGTGAACTTGGAGCCCCTGAAAGCAAGTCCCGAGAGGCACCAGCTAACCCGCGGCTCTTCTTCCCTACAGCGACAGAGCGAACACCCTGCATTAGCGTGCATAGCCTAGGATGGCACTCTATGCACACTACCATCTCCCAGTGTAGGCATCACTAGGCCTTTTACTCTGGCGCTCAGGCGGAGTCTCGGACTAGGCCAGTGCTTTCCCCACAAGAAAGGAGAGGTTACAGGATTCCGGCACACCGTCCATGCACTGAATAGGGAGCTTTGGGAGACTGTCCCCACTCCTTCCCCTTAAACCCCGTGTCTCCTCCAAGCTTCCACATCCTGGAGGAAGACGGCATCTGACTCCCCGTTATTTCAGGGAGCTTTTTCTGTGAGTTCAGTGTAGGAGCGTGGTGGCTAGCGCTTGTCTGCCCCAGGCACAGGTGGCCAAGGAGTTGCTGTCTCCTTGGGCCCAGAGGTTCAAGACAGGCATGCTTTCTGCCCAGACTCCTTCCTAAGAGTGGAGCAGGAGCCCTGTCCTACTCATCCCCCCCTGTCTTCTTAGCAGCCAGGTTTCTGTCTATCTGCACTGGGAGCGGGTGACACTTGTATTTCCACCGGCCGCTGTGCCTGCAGGGCCGGCTCTCCTGCTTCGCAACCGTTTCCAGACCAGAAGGCCAACGGCTCCTGCTCTTCTCCACGGGCAGCGTGATGCAACTTCCACAGACATGCTCCTGGGGAGCGCAGTGAAAAACGTGTCCCTTTCCTTTAGGCTCTTTCCACAGGCGCAACCGCGCTTTTCTCTCAGGCAGAGGGGATGCCCAGGCATAGAGGATTTCGCTCCATGCGGGTTTATTACACCGTGCTGAGGAGACCAGCTCAGGCAAACAAGAGCATCTCTCAGACCGGACTCTGATTTCCCAAAGAATGCTCTGCTTTCTCTGAAGAGATGCCCGGGCAAAGAAGCTTTCGCTCTATGTGGGTTTCTCCCATCGTGCTGCCAATACTAGGCAAAGGCAAGCAGCAACAGCAGCCCACAGAACGGACTCTGATTTCCCAGCGACTGCTATGCTTTTGCAGAGGATTTCAGCTTGGCACGATCCGAACTTCGCGGCTGCTTCCTCATAGAGGCTTTCGTTGTTCGCTCTGTCACGGCGGGGAAGAAGAGCCGCGGGAGAGCTGGTGCCTTTTGGGACTTGCTTTCCCGGGCTCCAAGTTCACGCCCGTGTTTCACCTTGCTATGCCGAACTAAGCAGACAGTCACAACCCTGCAGCAGCGTGCGTGTCCTAGCATGGCAGTCTATGACTATTACCATCTCCTGGGGTAGGTAAGGCTTTGCCTATTGCTCTGGCGCTCAGGCAGACTCGGGGTCTAGGCCAGTGCCTTCACCACAGGAGAGAGGAGGCGACAGGATCACGGCACACGGCCTGTGCACTGGGATGGGGAATTGTGAGGGATTATCTCCACTCTTTCCCTGGCACATCCCCTGACACCCTCATCGCTGCCACATCTGGTGTAAGACGGCATCTGACTGCCCGTTTCTCCATGGGGTTGTTTCTGCGAGTTCCGCGTATGACACCTGGTGGCAAGCCCAAGTCTGCCCTTGGGACAGGTGGCCAATGAGATGCTGTCCCCTTGGACCAGCGGCACAGGACAATCTTGACCTCTGCCAAGACTCCTACCTCAGAGTGGAGCAAGCGCCTCTGCCCTAGTTGTACCCTCATGTCTCTTTAGCACCCAGGCTTCCATCTCTCCGCACAGGGAGCGGGTGACACTTTTCTTGCCACCGGTCTGTTGTTCGTGACACGGCCTGCTATCCTGCTTCTCGAGCGTTTCCCGACCCCAAGGCCAACGGCTCCTTCTCTTCTCCGGGCGCGGCATTCTGCGCCTTCCCACACTTGGCTTCTCTCTCAGGCAAAGGGGATGTTAGGGCAAAAAGGATTTCGCTCGATGCGGGTATCTTCCAACGAGCAGCGGAGACTAGCTCAGACAAGCAGCAGCAGTATCCCCAAACCAAACTCTGATTTCCCAAGGAACGAACGCTGTGCTTTCCGAGGGGAGATGCCAGGGCAAAGCGGCTTTCGCTGTATACGGGTTTCTCCCACCGCGAGACTGGGCTCAGGCAAGCAGCAGCAGCCCGCAGAACATTTCTCAGCTAATGCTGTGCTTTCGCAGAGACTTTGGCTTGGAGCGAACAGCACTTCGCTGCTGCTCTCAGAAAGGCTTTTGGTGTTCACTCTGCGGGGCAGGGAAGAAGAGCCTCGGGAGAGCTGGTGCCTCTTGGGACTTGCTTTCCCGGGCTCCGAGTTTACGCCCGGGATTCACCTTGCTATGCCGAACTAAGCAGACACAGTCACAACCCTGCAGCAGCGTGCTTGGCTTCCTCAGAAAGGCTGTGGCTCCTCTTCCCTGCCAAGCAGATTGTACACCCAAAGCCTTTCTGAGGAAGCAGCAGCAAAGTGCGGTTTATGAAACCTCTCAGCATAGCAGTCGCTAGGAAATCAGAGTGGGTTCTGTGGGCTGCTGTTGCTGCTTGCCCCTGCCTAGTATTTGCAGCACGATGTGGAAAAGCCGCATAGAGGAAAAGCCTCTTTGCCCTGGCATCCGCTCTGGAAAAGCACAGCATTCTTTGGGAAATCAGAGTTCCGTCTGAGGGATGCTCCTGTTGCCTGAGCTGGTCCGCAGAACTGTGTGATAAACCCGCATGGAGCGAAATCCTCTATCCCGGGCATCCCCTCTGCCTGAGAGAAAAGCGCGGTTGTGCCTGTGGAAAGAGGCTTAAGGAAAGGGACACGTTTTTCACTGCGCTCCCCAGGAGCATATCTGTGAAAGTTGCAACACGCTGCCCAGGGAGAAGAGCAGGAGCCATTGGCCTTCTGGTCCGGAAACGGTTGCGAAGCAGGAGAGCCGGCAGTACAAGTATCACCCGCTCGCAGTGCAGAGAGTCAGAAGCCTGGGTCCTAAGGAGACAGGAGGGGATGAGTAGGAGAGGGCGCTTGCTCCACTCTTAGGAAGGAGTCTGGGCAGAAAGCAGGCCTGTCCTGAACCTCAGGGCCCAAGGAGACAGCAGCTCCTTGGCCACCTGTCCAGTCTCGCATTGAGGAAACCCGTATACAGCGAAAGCCGCTTTGCCTGGGCATCTCCCATGGGAAAGCACAGCGTTCCTTGGGAAATCAGAGTTGGGTTTGGCGATGCTGCTGCTGCTTGTCTGAGCTAGTATCCGCAGCTCGGTGGAAGAAACCCGCATTGAGCGAAATACTCTTTGCCCTAGCATCCCCTTTGCCTGAGAGAGGAGCCAAGTGTGGGGAAGGCGCATCATGCCACCCCAGGAGAAGAAGAGGAGCCGTTGGCCTTTGGGTCGGGAAATGCTCGGGAAGCAGAATAGCCTGCCGTGGCAGGAACAGCTGGCCGGTGGCAAGACAAGTGTCACCCACTCCCTGTGCGGAGAGATTGAAGCCTGGCTGCTGAGGAGACAGGAGGGGATGAGTAGGGCAGGGCGCGTGCTCCACTCTTAGGAAGGAGTCTGGGCAGAAAGCATGCCTGTTCTCAGCCTCTGGGCCCAAGGACACAGCAACTCCTTGGCCACCTGTCCCTGGAGCAGACATGGACTAGCCACCAGGCGCCTATGCTGAACTCGCAGAAACAGCTCCCTGAAATAACGGGGAGTCATATGCCGTCTTCCTCCAGGATGTGGAAGCTTGGATGAGGAACGGGGTTTAAGGGGAATGAGTGGGCACAGTCCCCCTAAGCTCCCTAATCTGTGCACGGGACCTGTGCAGGGATCCTGTCGACTCCTCACTCCTGTGGTGAAGGCACTGGCCTAGATCCCGAGTCTGCCTGAGAGCCGTAGCAAAAAAAAATACTAACCTATCCCAGGAGATAGTAATAGGCATAGAGTGCCATTCTAGGCCAGCACGCTGCTGCAGGGTTGTGACTGTCTGCTTAGTTCGGCATAGCAAGGTGAATCCCGGGCGAAAACTGGGCGCCCGCGAAAACAAGTCCCAAGAGGCACCAGCTCTTTCTCGGCTCTTCTTCCCTGCCACGCAGAGTGAACACCCACAGCCTTTCTGAGGAAGCAGCAGCGAAGTGTGGTTCGTGCCAAGCTGAAAAGCTCTGCGAAAGCATAGCAGTCGCTGGGAAATCAGAGCCGGTTGTGAGGGCTGCTGTTGCTGCTTGCCTTAGCCTAGTATTCACAGCATGATGAGAGAAACCCACATAAGGCGAAAGCCTCTTTGCCCTGACATCCGCTCTGGGAAAGCATAGCATTCTTTGGGAAATCAGAGTCCGGTCTGAGGGATGCTCCTGTTTGCCTGAGCAGGTCTCCTCAGCATGGTGTAATAAAACCCGCATGGAGCGAAATCCTCTATGCCTGGGCATCCCCTCTGCCTGAGAGAGAAGCGCGTTTGCGCCTGTGGAAAAAGCCTTAAGGAAAGGGTCACGTTTTTCACTTTAGTCCCCAGGAGCATGTCTGTGGAAGGTGCAGCCCGCTGCCTGAGAAGAAGGTCAGGAGCCGTTGGCCTTCTGTTCTGGAAACTGTTGCGAAGCAGGAGAGCCGGCCCTGACAGGCACAGCGGCCGGTGGAAATACAAGTGTCACCCGCTCCCAGTGCAGAAAGGCTTCTGTCTTTCTGCAGAAAGGATACAAGAGGGGATGAGTAGGACAGGGCGATCGCTCCACTCTTAGGAAGGATTCTGGGCAGAAAGCATGCCTGTCCTGAACCTCTGGGCCCAAGGAGACAGCAACTCCTTGGCGACCTTCCCTGGGGCAGACATGCGCAAGCCACCAGGCGCCTACGCTCAAGTCGCAGCAACAGCTCCCTGAAATAACGGAGAGTCAGATGCTGTCTTCCTCCAGGATGTTGAAGCTTGGAGGAGGCACGGCGTTTAAGGGGAAGGAGTGGGCACAGTCCCCCAAAGCTCCCATATCTGTGCATGGGCCGTGTGCAAGGATCGTGTCGCCGCCTCTCTCCTGTGGTGAGGGCAGTCAGATGCCGCCTTCCACCAGATGTGGGAGCAAAGTGGGTAGCAGGGGAAAGAGTGGAGACAGTCCCCCACAGTTCCCCATCCCAGTGCACGGGCCGTGTGCCATGATCATGTAGCCTCCTCTCTCCTGTGGTGAAGGCACTGGCCTAGAACCCGAATCTGCCTGAGAACCGGAGCAAAAGGCAAAGCCTGACGTACACCAGGAGAGGGTAATAGGCATAGAGTGCCATGCTAAGCCAAGCATTTTGCTGCAGGGTTGTGACTGTGTCTGCTTAGTTCGGCATAGCAAGGAGAATCCCGATCGTAAACTCGGAGCCCGTGAAAGCAAGTCCCAAGAAGCACCAGCTCTCCCGCGTCTCTTCTTCCCTGCCGCTTAGAGTGAACAACCAAAACCTTTCTAAGAAAGCAGCAGAGAAGTGCTGATCGTGCCAAACTGAAAACCTCTGCGAAAGGATAGCAGTCGCTGGGAAATGAGAGTCGGTTCTTAGGGCTGCTGTTGCTGCTTGCCTTTGCCTAGTATTCACAGCATGATGGGAGAAACCCGCATAGAGCGAAAGCCTCTTTGCCCTGGCATCCCCTCTGGGCGAGCACAGCATTCTTTGGGAAATCAGAGTCCGGTCTGAGGGATGCTCCTGTTTGTCTGAGCTAGTCTCCTCAGCACGGTGTAATAAACCCGCATGGAGCGAAATCCTCTATGCCTGGGCATCCCATCTGCCTGTGAGAGAAGCGCGGTTGCGCTTGTGGAGAGAGCCTTAAGGAAAGGGACACGTTTTTCACTGCGCTCCCCAGGAGCATATCTGTGAAAGTTGCAGCACGCTGCCCGGGGAGAAGAGCAGGAGCCATTGGCCTTCTGGTCTGGAAACGGTTACGATGCAGGAGAGCCGGCAATACAAGTATCACCCGCTCGCAGTGCAGAGAGACAGAAGCCTGGCTGCTAAGGAGACAGCAGGGGATGAATAGGGAAGGGCGCTCACTCCACTCTTAGGAAGGATCTGGGCAGAACATGCCTGTTCTGAACCTCAGGGCCCAAGGAGACAGCAACTCCTTGGCCACCTGTCCCTGGGCAGACATGCGCTAGCCACTAGGAACCTACGCTGAACTCACAGAAACAGCTCCCTGTAATAACGTGGAGTCAGATGCCGTCTTCCTCCAGAATGTGGAAGCTTGGAGGAAGCACGGAATTAAGGGGAAGGAGTGGGGACAGTCACCCAAAGCTCCCTATTCAGTGCACGGGCGGCGTGTAGGGATTCTGTCACCTCTCCTTTCCTGTGGGGAAAGCACTGGCCTAGTCCGCTCATCCGCCTGAGCGCCAGAGTAAAAGGCCAAGCGTTGCCTACACTGGGAGATGGTAGTGTGCATAGAGTGCCATCCTAGGCTACGCACGCTACTGCAGGTTGTTCGCTCTGTCGCTGCAGGGAAGAAGAGCCTAGGGAGAGCTGGTGCCTCTCGGGACTTGCTTTCCCGGGCTCCAAGTTCACTCCCGGCGTTCACATTGCTATGCCGTACTAATCAGTCGCAGTCACAACCCAGCAGCAGCGTTCGTGTCCTAGCATGGCACTCTATACCTATTACCATCTCCTGGGGTAGGTAAGGCTTTGCCTATTGCTCTGGCGCTCAGGCAGACTCGGGGTCTAGGCCATGCCTTCACCACAAGAGAGAGGAGGCGACAGGATCACGGCACACGGCCCGTTCACTGGGATGGGGAACTGTGGGGGACTGTCTCCACTCTTTCCCTGGCACACCCCCTGCCACCCACATCGCTGCCACATCTGGTGGAAGGCGGCATCTGACTGCCCGTTTCTCCATGGGGTTTTTTCTGCGAGTTCCGGGTATGACACCTGGTGGCAAGCCCAGTCTGCCCTTGGGACAGGTGGCCAAGAGGTGCTGTCCACTTGGGACCAGTGGCACAGGACAATCTTGACTTCTGCCCAGACTCCTTCCTCAGAGTGGAGCACGCGCCTCTGCCCTACTAGTACCCTCATGTCTCTTTAGCAGCCAGGCTTCATCTCTCCGCACAGGGAGCGGGTGACACTTGTCTTGCCACCGTCCACGGAAGGCTATCCTGCTTCCTGAGCATTTCCCGACACCAAGTCCAACGGCTCCTTCTCTTCTCCGGGGGCGGTGTGCTGCGCCTTCCTCCCACTTGGCTTCTCTCTCAGGCAAAGGGGATGTTAGGGCAAAGAGGATTTCGCTCGATGCGGGTATCTTCCACCAAGCTGGAGAGACTAGCTCAGACAAGCAGCAGCAGCATCGCCAAACCAAACTCTGATTTCCCAAGGAACGCTGTGCTTTCCGAGGGGTGATGCCAAGGCAAAGCGTCTTTCGCTGTATACGGGTTTCTCGCACCACGAGACTGGGCTCAGGCAAGCAGCAGCAGCCCGCAGAACATTTCTCAGTGAATGCTGTGCTTTCGCAGAGTCTTTGGCTTGGAGTGAACAGCACTTCGCTGCTGCTCTCAGAAAGGCTTTGGGTGTTCACTCTGCGCGGCAGGGAAGAAGAGCCGCGGGAGAGCTGGTGCCTCTTGGGACTTGCTTTACAAGGCTCCGAGTTTACACCCGGGATTCACCTTGCTATACCGAGCTAAGCAGACACAGTCACAACCCAGCAGCAGCGTGCTTGGCCTAGCATGGCACTCTATGCCTTTTACCATTTCCTGGGGTAGCTTAGGCTTTTCCTTTTACTCCGGCTCTCAGGCAGACTCGGGCTCTAGGCCAGTGCCTTCACCACAGGAGAGAGGAGGCCACAGGATCCCTGCACAGGGACCGTGCACAGATAAGGGAGCTTTGGGGGACTGTGCGCACTCTTTCTCCTTAAACCCCGTTCCTCATCCAAGCTTCCACCTCCTGGAGGAAGACGGCATCTGACTCCCCGTTATTTCAGGGAGCTGTTTCTGCGAGTTCAGCGTAGGCGCCTGGTGGCTAGCGCATGTCTGTTCCAAGGACAGGTGGCCAAGGAGCTGCTGTGTCCTTGGGCCCAGAAGCTCAGGACAGGCATGCTTTCTGCCCAGACTCCTTCCTAAGAGTGGAGTGAGCGCCCTGCCCTACTCATCCCCTCCTGTCTCCTTAGCAGCCGGGCTTCTGTCTCTCTGCACTGGGAGCGGGTGACACTTGTATTTCCACCGGCCGCTGTGCCTGCCAGGGCTGGCTCTCTTGCTTCGCAACCGTTTCCAGACCAGAAGGCCAACGGCTACTGCTCTTCTCCCCGGGCAGCGTGCTGTACTTTCCACAGACATGCTCCTGGGGACCACAGTGACGAACGTGTCCCTTTCCTTAAGGCTCTTTCCACAGGCGCAACTGCGCTTCTCTCTCAGGCAGAGGGGATGCCCAGGCATAGAGGATTTTGGTCCATGCGGGTTTATCACACCGTGCTGAGGAGACCAGCTCAGGCAAACAGGAGCATCCCTCAGACCGGACTCTGATTTCCCAAAGAATGCTGTGCTCTCCCAGTGGGTATGCCAGGGCAAAGAGGCTTAGGCTCTATGCTGGTTTCTCCCATCGTGCTGTGAATTCTAGGCAAAGGCAAGCAGCAACAGCAGCCCACAGAACCGACTCTGATTTCCCAGCGACCGCTATGCTTTCACAGAGATTTTCAGCTTGGCACGAACCGAACTTCGCTGCTTCTTCCTCAGAAAGGCTTTGGGTGTTTGCTCTGTCGCATCAGGTAAGAAGAGTCGCGGGAGAGCTGGTGTCTCTTGGGCCTTGCTTTCCCGGGCTCCATGTTGGAGCCCTCGGTTCACCCTGCCAGCGTGAACTAATCAGACACAGACACAACCCTGCCGCAGCGTGCGTGGCCTAAGATGGCACTCTATGCACACTACCATCTCTCTGTGTAGGCAATGCTTGGCCTTTGGCACTGCACCTCAGGCGGATTTGCGGACAAGGAGAGGAGAGGCAACAGGATCCCTGAACACCGCCCGATCACGGGAATGGGAAGCTTTGGGGGATTGTCCCCACTCCTTCCCCGGCAAACCCCCTGCCACTGAAAACGCTGTCACATGTTGGAGGAAGATGGCATCTGACTGCCCGTTTCTCGAGGGAGCTGTTTCTGTGAGTTCCGGGTATGGCGCCTAGTAGCTAGCCCAAGTCTGCCCTATGGACAGGTGGTCAAGGAGATGCTGTCCCCTTGGGACCAGAGGCACATGACAGGCCTGCCTTCTGCCCAGACTCCTTCCTCAGAGTGGAGCACGCGTCCCTGCCCTAGTCGTCCCCTCACGTCTCCTTAGGAACCAGGCTTTGTCTCTCCGCACAGAGGGCAGGTGACACTTGTCTTGCCACCGGCCTGCTCTCCCCTGCCATGGCAGGCTACCCTGCTTCCCGTCCTTTTCCCGACCACAAGGCAAACAGCTCCTTCTCTTCTCTGGGGGCGGCGTGCTGCGCCTTCCCCAGACTTGCTCCTGGGGAGTGCAGTGACAGACGTGTGCAACCACGCTTCTTTCTCAGATCTCAAATACACAACATAACCCTACACCTAAAGGATTTGGAGAAAGAACAACAAGGAAAGCCTAAACCCAGCAGGAGAAGAGGAATAATAAAGATCAGAGCAGAAATCAATGAAATAGAAACAAACAAACAAAAACCACAAAAAACCACCACCAACAAAAAAAACCAATAGAACCAATCAACAAAACTAGGAGCTGGTTCTTTGAAAGAATTAATAAGATTGATAAACCCCTTTCCAGACTTATCAAAAAGAAAAGTGAAAGAACCCAAATAAATAAAATCATGAATGAAAGAGGAGAGATCACAACCAACACCAAAGAAATACAAACAATTATAAGGACATACTATGAGCAACTCTACGCCAACAAATTCAACAATCTGGAAGAAATGGATACATTCCTAGAGACATATAAACTGCCACAACTGAGCCAGGAAGAAATAGAAAACCTGAACAGATCCATAACCAGTACGGAGATTGAAACAGTCCTCAAAAATCTCCAAACAAAAGACCCAGGCCAGATGGCTTCCCAGGGGAATTCTACCAAACATTTAAAGAAGAATTAATTCCTATTCTCATGATACTGTTCCAAAAAAATAGAAATGGAAGGAAAACTCCCAAACTCTTTTCTTTTTCTGAGGCCAGCATCACCTTGATCCCAAAACCAGACAAGGATCCCATCAAAAAAGAGAACTACAGACCAATATCCTTGATGAACACAGATGCGAAAATTCTCACCAAAATACTAGCCAATAAGATTCAACAGTACATTAAAAGGATTATTCACCACGACCAACTGGGATTTATTCCAGGGCTACAAGGTTGGTTCAACATCTGCAAATCAATCAGTGTGATACAACACATCAATAAAAGAAAGAACAAAAACCATATGATACTCTCCATAGATGCTGAAAAAGCATTTGGCAAAGTGCAGTATCGCTTCCTGATTAAAACTCTTCAAAGTGGGGGCGCCTGGGTGGCTCAGTGGGTTAAGCATCTACCTTCGGCTCAGGTTATGATCCCAGGGGCCTGGGATCGAGTCCTGCATTTGGCTTTCTGCTCAGCAGGGAGCCTGCTTCTCCTCATCTCTCTCTCTCTCTGTCTGTCTCTCTGCCTATTTGTGATCTCTCTCTCTCAAATAAATAAATAAAATCATTAAAAAAACAACTCTTCAAAGTGTAGGGATAGAGGGCACATATTATCAATATTATCAAAGCCATCTATGAAAAACCCACTGCAAATATCATTCTCAATGGAGAAAAGCTGAATACTTTTCCGCTGAGGTCAGGAACACGGCAGGGATGTCCGTTATCACCACTGCTATTCAACATCGTACTAGAAGTCCTAGCCTCAGCAATCAGACAACAAAAAGAAATTAAAGGCATCCAAATTTTGCCAAAGTGGCAGAAGAGAAGTCAAACTATCCCTGTTTGCAGATGATATGATACTGTATGTGGAAAACTTAAAGGGCTCCACTCCAAATCTGCTATAACTTGTATAGAAATTCTGTAAAGTGTCAGGATATAAATCAATGAACAGAAATTGGTTGCAATTTTTTTATACCAACAAGACTGAAGAAATAGAAATTAAGGAGTGAATCCCATTTACAATTGCACCCAAAACCCTAAGATACCTAGGAATAAACCTAACAAAGAATCTATACTCAGAAAACTCTAAAGTACTCATGAAAGAAATTGAAGAAGACACAAAGAAATGGAAAAATGTTCCATGCTCCTGTATTGGAAGAACAAATATTGTGAAAATGTCTATGCTACCTAAAGCAATCTACACATTTAATGCAATCCCTATCAAAATCCCATTCTTTTTTTTTTCAAAGAAATGGGACAAATCATCCTAAAATATATATGGAACCAGAAAATACCTCGAATAGCCAGAGGAATATTGAAAAAGAAAGCCAAAGTTGTTGGCATCACAATTCCAGACTTCAAGCTCTATTACAAAGTTGTCATCATCAAGATAGTAGGGAACTGTCCCCAAAACAGACATAGATCAATGGAACAGAATAGAGAGCCCAGAAATACACCCTCAACTCTATGGTCAACTAATCTTCAACAAAGCAGGAAGGAATGTCCTATGGAAAAAAGACAGCCTCTTCAACAATTGGTGTTGGGAAAATTGAACAACTACATGCAGAAAAATGAAATTGGACCATTTCCTTACACCACACATGAAAATAGGCTGGAAATGGATAAAGAAGCATAATGTGAGAAAGGAATCCATCAAAATCCTTGAGGAGAGAACAGGTAGCAACCTCTTTGACCTCAGCAGCAGCAACTTCTTCCTAGGAACATCGCCAAAGGCAAGGGAAGCAAGGGCAAGAATGAACTACTGGGATTTCATCAGATCAAAAAGCTTTTGCACAGCAAAGGAAACAGTTAACAAAGCCAAAAGATGACTGTCAGAAGTTATCTGGGAGAAGATATTTGCAAATGGCATACCAGAAAAAGGGCCAGTATCTATCCAAAATCTATAAAGAGCTTATCAAACTCAACACCCTAAGAACAAATAATCGAATGAAAAAATGGACAGAGGACATGAACAGACATTTCTGCAAAGAATACATCCAAATGGCCAACAGACACATGAAAAAATGCTCCACATCACTCGGCATCAGGGAAATACAAATCAAAACCAGAATGAGATACCACCTCACACCTTTCAGAATGGCTAAAATGAACAGGTCAGTCAATGACAGATGCTGGGGAGGATGTGGAGAAAGGGCAACCCTCCTACACTCACTGTACGTGGGAATGCAAGCTGGTGCAACCACTCTGGAAAACAGCATGGAGGTGCCTCAAAAAGCTGAAAATAGAACAACCCTATGACCCAGTGATTGTAGTACTGGATATATATCCTAAAGATACAAACGTGGCATTCTGAAGGGGCACATGCACCCAAATGTTTATAGCAGCAATGTCCACAATAGTTAAACTATGGAAAGAACCTAAATGTCCTTCAACAGATCAATCAATAAATAAGATGTGGTATATATGTACAATGGGATACTGTGCAGCCATCAAAAGAAATGAAATCCTGCGATTTGTGATGACATGGATGGAACTAGAGGGTATTATGCTTGGCGAAATAAATCAATCTGAGAAAGACACCTATCATATGATCTCCCTGATATGATGAAGTGGAGATGCAACATAGGCGGTTTCGGGCATACGAAAAGAAAAATAAAAGAAGATGGGATTGGGAGGGAGACAAACCATAAAAGACTGAATCTCACAAAATAGACTGAGGGTTGCTGGGGGGAGGTGTGTTGGGAGAGGATGGTGGGGGTATGGACATTGGGGAGGGCAGGTGCTATGGTGAGTGATGGTGAGTGCTGTGAAATGTGTAAACCTGGTGATCCACAGACCTGTACCCCTAGGGATAAAAACACATTATATGTTTATAAAAAATTTTTTAAAATAATTTAAAAAATCCATTAAAGAAAAAACACATATTGCAAGCCCAGAGCTAATCTCATATTCAATCAAAAAAGTTTGAAAGTTTTCCCCTTAAAGATCAGAAAAAAGACAAGTGTGTCCACTTTCACTACTCTCATTTGACATAGTACTGGATGTCCTAGCCAGAGAAACAAGGAACACAAAGAAATAAAAGACTCCAAAAAAAAAAAAAAGGAAGAAGTAAAATTTTCTTTTTTTGGATAACATGAACTTACAAGAAAAAAAATCCTAAAAACTTCACAAAAAATTTTGAATAAACAAATGTAATAAAGCTGCCAAATACAAGATCAATATATAAAAGACAAGAATTTTGTTTTGTTTCGTTTTTTTTAAATAGTTTTTCATGTCATCCTTGCTCAGTGATCACGCTAATCTTCTCTGCATCATTCCAATTTTAGTATATGTGCTGCCAAAGTAAGCACAAGACAGGAGCATTTTAACACTCTGATGATGAACTATCTGAAAAAATAAAGAGAACAATCTAATTCACAATAGCATCAAAAATAATAAAATACTTAGGAAAAGTATTAGTTAAAGAAGATGAAAGATCTGTACCCCATAAACTATGACATTGATAAAGCAATTGAAGGAGACATAAATGGAAAGATAGCTCATTTATGAATGGTAAGAATTAACATTGTTAAAATGTCCATACTACCGAAAACCATCTGTAAATTCAATTCCTATCAAAAATCCAATGTTAGGGGCGCCTGGGTGGCTCAGTGGGTTAAGCCGCTGCCTTCAGCTCAGGTCATGATCCCAGGGTCCTGGGATCGAGCCCTGCATCAGGCTCTCAGCTCAGCAGGAAGCTGCTACCTCTTCTCTCTCTGCCTGCCTCTCTGCCTGCTTGTCATCTCTCTCTGTCAAATAAATAAATAAAAAATCTTTTAAAAAAATCCAATTTTTTTTTTACAGAAGTAAGTAAAGAATCCTAAAATTTATATGAGACCATAAAAGACAACTAATAATTAAAGCAGTTCTGAGAAAGAATGAAGAAGCGAAATTACACTTCTTGATTTGAAACTATACTACAAAGCCCTCATGCCCAAAACAATAAAGTATACTGGCATAAAAATAGACCAATAAACAAGTAGAACAGAATTGAGAGTCCAGAAATAAATCCTTTCATACAGTCACCTAATATTTGACAGGGGCCAACATATATAATGTGTAAAAATAGTCTGTTCAATAAATGATATTTAAAACTGAATAGTCACATAAACCAGCATGAAACTGGAACCTTATATCACTCATAAATCTTAACTTGAAATAGATTAAAGACTTAAATGTGATGCATGAAACTAAATTTCCTAAAGGAAAACATAGGAAGGAAAAATTCTCATTGACATTGGTCTTGCCAATAGTTTTTTGGATACCAGGCCAAAAACACAAGCAAAAGAAGCAAAAATAAATAAATGGTATTACATCAAACTAAAGTTCCTGCATTGCCAAAAAAAAAAAAAAAGGGAATGAAAACACAATCCACAGAATGGAAGAAAATACTTACAAATCTTATATCTGAAAAGAGGTTAATAACCAACAGATACAAATAGAAAAAAATATATAATTAAAAAAATAGCAAAAGGATCTCAATAGACTTTTTTTTTCAAAAAAGTTATATAAATGACCAACAGGAGCATTAAAAAGTGCTCAATGTAAAAACTCAGGGCAAAGTCATTATGTTGTTGTTGTTGTTGTTTACCTCTGAAAAACACAACAAGATATGACTACCTATTAGAATATATACTACCAAAAAATTAAAACTAACAAATTTTGGTAAATATTGGGGAAAATGGGGAACCTTTGCACTGTGATAGGGATATAAATTTGTATGGAAAACAGTACGGAGATTATTCATATTATTAAAAGTAAAATTACCATATGATTCAGTAATCCCACCTCTAGGTATATATCTAAAGGAAACGAAGTCACTATTCGAAGACATATCTGCACTCTTATGTTCATTATAAAATTATTAACTCTAAGCAAGAGATGGAAATAACTTCAGTATCCATTAATGGATGAATGAATAAAATAAGTATGGTAAATATATACTATGGAATACTACTTAACCATGAAAAATTAAGAAATACTGCCATTTACAACAGCATGGATGGATCTTGAAGGTATTATACTAAGTGAAATATTTCAAAGATTTTATATATTTTTTTTAATTTATGTATTATGATATCCCTTACATACAGAATCTGAAGAAAAAGCAAACTAATGGAAACTTAGAGTTGAGTTGACAAGAGGTGAACCTGGGGTGGAATAAGGTGGTCAAAGGGTACAAACTTGCAACTATAATATGAAAAAGTTCTGGGGATCTAATGTACTACAGGATGATCATAGTTAATAATATATACATACATTTTTATTGTGCTTCCCTTTACTAAACTTTGCATATATCACATTCTTACAAGTTGAAAGTTTATAGCAATCTTGTATAAAATAGGTCTGCTGCCACCATTTTTCTAACAACATTTGTTCATTTTGTGTCTCTCTGTCACATGTTGGTAATTCTTGCAATATTTCAAGTTTTTTCATTATTATTGTATTTGTTATGGTGATCAGTGATCAGTAACTATGACCCACTGAAAACTCAGAACTAGTTTACTTAAGGTATATACATTGTTTTTCCTTAAAGACATAATGCTTTTGAACAGTACAGTATAGTGTTTATTTTTTATATGCACTGGGAAACATAATTTTTTATTTGCACTGGGAAACCAAAAATAATAATCATAATTTGACTTAGTTTATTGAGATAATCACTTTATTGAGGCGGTCTGGAACAAAACCCACAAGACCTCTGAAGTTTATCTCTACTGTACTATATACATAAAAGTTGCTAAGAGAGTAGATCTTAAAATTCCTTACCATACATGCATAAAAAACAGTGGCAACTATATGAGATAGTAGATGTATTAACATTTTTATGTAGATTATATTGCAATACAGATGTATGCCCATTTATCAAATTGTACAAAATTTACACAATGTTAAAAGTTTGCAATGTTATAAGAAATCATTTCTTATATTTACAAATTATAATATGTCGATTATTTTTCAATAAAGCTTGAAAAAACTTTTTGTAGAATTAATCTATTTTTCAAAAAACGAAGTAAGGAAGTAGAAACTGCAACTAACTCTGAAATAATAGAATATAAAATCCATTTTAGTTATATACACTGTGACAAAAACTATTACTTAGTTTACAATGAAGGAGTACTTAGGAAGCATGAAGGATGGTCTATAAATAAGGCTGAAAGAGCTCAGTTTTAAGGTTTAAATTTAAAATCTTCTTTTGAAATACTCAACTGACCACCTATTTTTCCAAACATAAAAGTCTTAACTGCATGAATTTATTTCATACAACTCTATAATCTAGTTTCATAAGAAAGCAGCATGCAAATCTTGAATAAGACAGACTTGCTTAAGTTTCTTTGTGTTCAACAGTAAAGGATACTTCCCTAAAAAGAAGAAAAATCAGCATATTTATTATGATAATTATTATTCATAATGAGATTCATATTGAATTAGGGAATATATATCCTCAGAGGAGGTAAAGTAAAATGAAATTTATTTTGGTAAATGTGTCTATGAATAGTCAATACAATGCCTCAATATAAATGAATATTATCATTTTGAACAATTTAATTACTATTATTAGAATTATTATAAGTATAAAAATAGCTATCATTTTAGCATGGAATATGAGACTCTCAGGCTCCATGCTTCATTACATCCACACAACAACTCTGCATAATAAGTATTATCATCACCATTTCATGGGTGAAAAAACTGAGGCTAACACATTTAGATAACTGGTTTATGATTACATGGCTAGTAAAGATGCATCACACTAATTTAGGCTTTATGATTTCAGAATTGTACTCTTTCCACTGCACATTCTATTACTCTGTAAATACTTGGCTTGTTTTCATTTAGTTCTTTAATTTTATTCATGTGGTGATGGCTTAAAGCTTCATTTAAAGGAAGCTTAAAAAATTCATTTAACCAAAAGCTCCCAAGAATTAAAAATGTCATGGATCTAATGTAGACATGGATATCATTAGTTAATGGGTAACTATATATTTTCCACTCTAGTGAGATAACAATCAGAGTATTTTTCTAAGTTTTAGTCTCTGAGTGTTCAAAAGGACTTTGTTAAAATAGAAATATTTAGACAAAGGTGATCAAAAGTCTGGATCAGGTCACCTTAAGATAAATATTAGGAAACTGAGGAAACAAATGGAGATTTGAACACTGAGCTATGATATAATGAATGGTTTAAAGTATTTAGTAGAGCATAGAAAAGCCCTTTAAAGCCTGGTCTTAGCCTAGCATTGCAGCTTCTGGGATATCTGTCTATCTATCATCTATCTATCTATCTATCTAGATATAAATTTGAAAACTTTTTCAACTTAAAGATTTTGAGAAATAGAACATAATTAGCACCATAGAAGATCTGTTTATGATAACAACCTAGCCTCTCCTCCCAGTTTGTTAATATTCTCTCTTATTTAATGTAACATTGTGTAAATATACCACTACTGATCTGCCGTTATGAATGAAATAACTATAATCATCTGTTTGCATATCCTGGTGAAAATATTCATTTAGTTCCATGTTGTATTTCTAGGAATGGACCAAATTTTTTTTTTAATTTTTAAGTTTTCTAAATATTGTCCAACTTACCTCATATGTTTTTATTATGTGCACTGTCATTCCTTCACATTCTTGCAAGAGATTTTCACTGTTGCCCAATATGGTAAGTGTGTAATAGTATGTCATTCTAGGTTTTAATTTATTTTTAATTTAATTTAATTTAATTCCAGATTCATAATAAAGATAAACAGTTTTTGTATATGAGTGGCCATTTGGATTACCCTTTCTGTAAAGTACATGCTCAAATCTTTTGATATCTTAACATTGTGTCATACTGACTTCTTTAATAGTAGATTTTCTGAATGAGATTTTAGCTGTGTAGGTCTTCTCTATTTTATTTTGAACTTGTTTTCATTTCAAAATCTTTATATTTATTTTCATAATCTGCTTTTATTTTGCTTTGTCTATTATCTATCTATCTATCTATCTATCTATCTATTTATTTACAAGCAAGAGAGAGTGAGCAAGTGAGAGTGCAGGGAGGGATAGAAAAAGAAGGGAAAAGAATCTTAAGCAGGCTCCAGGCTCAGCACAGAGCCCAACTCTGGGCTCTATTTCACAACCCTGACATCATGACCTGAGCCAAAATGAAAGAAATAAAATAAAATTAAGGTGTTAAAAAAAAAAGAAAAAGAATTGGAGGTTTAATTAAGTGAGCCACCCAGGCACCCCTGTGGTATCTTAAATTAGCTGTCATATCTTTAAAGTTCTAGAGTATCCATTTAATTCATTTATAAAATCTTTCTCAATATCATTTTTAGTTTCAGTTTTTTGTTCAATTTGTTTCCCCTCTCATTTCTTTGAGCAGAGTAATCAAGCCATTTTACAATCTTTATTGATCATTTTAACATCATACTTAATCCCATTTTGTCTATCAAATCTTGTTAATGGTTTTTCTTTGTGTGCTTTGTTACATTTTGCTATGTTCAAGACATTATATTTGAAACTCTTATTGAGTAGGGATAATTAAGAGCTATAATAATGGTATGGTCCCCCTTGGCTGGATTTTCTCTTATATCTGTGACTCTACAAGACAATCATATTCCAAATTCAGTGATTGACTTTCTCAGTTTACACAGAAGGCAAGGTAGGCTATAGTCTTATTTCTGCTTCTCCTTGTGCTTTGGGGATCTCAACTTAAATTTGGGTTGTACCAAAGTTTTCAAATTTGATTGCTGCTGGATTTTGAATTTTGTTTCTCTAGTATCAAGTGTCTATTAAAAACACAGCTCAGTGTGTTTTAGCAGTTTCAAATGCTCTCATAGCTAAAATGGCTTCAGGCATATATCTCTAGACTCTCATTGTGTTTCGTATTTTGGCCCAGTAATCCCTCACTTATTTTTATAATCATTCTGATATTTTTAACTTTAAAAGCTATTTTGTCGGGATTTTTAAGTTGCCTAAAGTAGCAGTTTTTAGATCACCATTACTAGAAGCAACAACAAATATACATGAAAATATCTGCAGTAGTTTATCACATCTTTATGGCTTTGAACTTCCAGAAGCCGAGGCATCCTTCTCTAATCACTTAGGCAAACTCCAGTTTACCCTTTAAAACAACACAAGAATTGCTTCATTTAAGAACATGTTCAGGGATGACTCTTCCCCACTGTTCTTACCAACATTCCCACACACTCTTTGCTACCCACACCTTGTTTATGAACTTTCATTAGGTATATCAGCGTCACCAGAATTTTGCTCTATTGTATATTTGTCCTTTAGAGCTTTAATTAAATATGAATTCCATAGAAAGTCTGTCCCTTTTCTTTCAAACCTGGGTTAGTTATTTCTTCTCATTCTTTGTCAGAAGCTACTTTATTAGAGAAACTTACAGCTGTGTTGTGACTTTGGAGCCTTTACAGTTTTTTGACTGGAAAAATCACCCATCCCTGAGGTTTTTATGCAGCTTCCTAGCTGATATTATTCAGAAATCTGTTCAAAACAGACTTTTTCAGGGAGGCCCTTTCGGACCACTCAGTTACACAACCTCTTCTCAATCACTGCTCTTTTTAAAATGTGCTTATTTATTTCAAATATGCATCACTATTGAAGAAAAACCAGTACGATTTTTTTCTTTTTAAAGTTGGCTTACCTATTATCTATCTCTCCCATTAAAATGATTCCTCTGGGCTGGGGTTTTGTTGTGCTCATCTTAGGCCAGGCACTCAATAAATTGTCTCTGAATGATTGAATTGTTTGTCTCCCTTGCTAGATTCTCAACTTCATGAGGCCGAGGATTGTTTTATTCAGTCCTTCTTTATCCTCAATGTCTGTTATATTGCAGTCACTTACGTGACTAATGGGAAAAATCACAGAAAGAAAGAGTTAAAACTACAGAAAAACCCCGTAGGTTCAATAACACAAAGCTTTCTAAAACTATTTAGCCCAAGACTTGAATACTGGCTGCACTTTTGATTTTTTTTTAAATGGTATTGAATTTAGTTTAAATGGAAATACTTGAATGGTAGAATAATAAAAAAAAAATTATAAAAGCAACTTGCTCCTTAAAGTAAGAATTATATAGGGCATCTCTTCTAGAAGCAAAATTTTCAAATGTCAAACATCTGAAAGCATAGAAGGAGAAGTAAGAGTGTGAATTGTACTTCAATGCTCTTTTCTTTATATTCAGCAAACAGCTTCATTCACACCTTTCCAATTTTTTCAACTCTTTTGACAAAGCCTTCAGAGGAGTTACTGCTGATGACCACCATCACAGCCTGACAGGAGAAATTTTATAAAGAAAAATAATAGCATGTTTTTCCCAAATTGTTAAGGATATGGTGAAGCTCTGTCGGATTCAAAGGAGGAATGTGCAATTCCATGCTATATATAATAATAACTTATTTTAATAGTGGCTTTGCAATTTTTCAGATATACCCATTTACTGAAACCACTATGAAATAAACAAAAACAAACAAATTAACAGGGGTTCGAGACAGGAATTATCTAATCTAAAAATAGCACATGTTCACAGAATACACAACACATATCCCAAGTACTACTATAGGTTTCAAGTAATAGTCAAAACAATAGTAAACATGATTCAGACCCTACCAGTCAAATCACAAATGGGACCTTAACTGTAAATCCTTATCTTTAGATCAAAGCGGGTTATTGGGTGCTGAAGATACATTATAGAACTAATATGTTATAGAACTCCTCTGAAATGAGTCATTTATTCCATCACTTTTCCTGCACAGCTGCTGACCCATGTTTTGGTTCCTGGAAATAGCTGCTACCCTGTCATACTTCTTAAAAGCACATAGATTGATGACTCTACTCATTCCTCCATTCCTCTGTGACTGTCACTGTGTTAAAATGTGGAGTCAGCTGACTCACTTGTGGTGGTAATAAAGTAGATGAGTTTTCGAAGTATTTTGCTATTTCTAAAAATGCAAAAACTAAATTACATTGAAATCATAAGGGGTGTTTCAGGGAGAGCTGTAGGATGTGGTTTCTTGTGTAATCCACAGAGATTAGCTCCAACACATATTTAAACTCTCCTCTAGGAGCAACCTTACTGGTAAAACAAGAAGATAAACAGATGTATACACAACCTGGCACAAAATTATCACTTACGTTTGCCTTCCTAGTCTCCTCGTGTTACTTATTTACCTTAACTTCTCTCTGAAATCAGGGAACACAGAATCTCAATCAGTTGACATTTTTCTACTGAATTACCTACCCAATAGTCTGATCATACCCCTAAGACTTTTTTAAATTATTTCACTCATAATCCCAAATCTGCTTTGTTTCCTCGTCTTAGTACACTGTAATTTGATTTCAAAATGAGGACAGTTGTCAGTAATGCCACATTCATTAATCTATTTTACAATTCCATGTACTTAGAACTATGAAAATATGTTAATAACATCCATTCCAATAAGCCACCCTAAATTTATTATCATGAAACAAGACCTCAAGAAAGAGAATTCAAAATCATCCATGTATTTGCAGTTTATTGCAATAAAGCCTTTATCAATAGACTTCCCTGTGCACATGGTGGTCAAATTGCTGGTGAAAACCAGCCAGATCTATTACAAGCTTTCTCATGGCTTCTAGGTAACCCAAGTGAGCCTTTATTGATACTGGGAAGGGATAAAGCAGGGAAGGGATAAACAGTGATGTAAGAATTGGCTAGACAAAAGTAATGACTCTCATTACAAAGTGAGTATTTTAAAGCAAAAAAGCCTGTTGGGAATATTGTTTTATAAAATAGTGGGGGTTTTTTTATTAACTTTTTAAAATTCAATTAGTTAACGTATAGTGTACCATTAGTTTCAAATGTAGATTTCGGTTATTCATCCATAGCATATAATAGCTAATGCTCAGTACTTACTGTGATAGCTTCTTGAAAGCACAATTTTAACCCACTGAGCCACCCAGGCGCCCTTGAAAGCAGAATTTTAGATCATATTTTCTGATTACTTCCATGTAGTACAACACTTTCCTGCTAGCAACCTTCAAAACATACTGTTTGTTAGAGGAGTTTCTTTAATAATAAATAAATAGGGATTTATTTAAATTTATAAATATATAAAATAAATAGGAATTTATTTAAATTTATTTAAATATTGCACACTGTTTCATTGTTCATAAATAAGGTGATGATATTATAGCCATTAGTTGGTAGCACTGATCTATCACTTTCTTTTTACTTCTCAGTGCATTCTCTTTGCACAAAATAGATATATATATTTTAAAAGAATCTGGATCTGTGGCAAACTTTAAAAAAAACCCTATACAAGGTCTTTTCTGGTTCCATATAAATTTTAAAATTATTTGTTCCATTTCTTTGAAAAAGATGGATGGTACTTTGATAGGAATTGCATTAAATGTGTAGATTGCTTTAGGTAGCATAGACATTTTCACAATATTTATTCTTCCAATCCAGGAGCATGGAAGATTTTTCCATTTCTTTGTGTCTTCCTCAATTTCTTTCACGAGTACTTTATAGTTTTCTGAGTATAGATTCTGTGTCTCTTTTGTTAGGTTTATTCCTAGGTATCTTATGGCTTTGGGTGCAATTGTAAATGGGATTGACTCCTTAATTTCTCTTTCTTCTGTCTTGCTGTTGGTGTAGAGAAATGCAACTGATTTCTGTGCATTGATTTTATATCCTGACACGTTACTGAATTCCTGTATAAGTTCTAGCAGTTTTGGAGTGGAGTCTTTTGGGTTTTCCACATATAGTATCATATCATCTGCGAAGAGTGATAATTTGACTTCTTCTTTGCCGATTTGGATGCCTTTAATTTCCTTTTGTTGTCTGATTGCTGAGGCTAGGACCTCTAGTACTATGTTGAATAGCAGTGGTGATAATGGACATCCCTGCCGTGTTCCTGACCTTAGTGGAAAAGCTTTCAGTTTTTCTCCATTGAGAATGATATTTGCGGTGGGTTTTTCATAGATGGCTTTGATGATATTGAGGTATGTGCCCTCGATCCCTACCCTTTGAAGAGTTTTGGTCAGGAAGGGATGCTGTACTTTGTCAAATGCTTTATCAGCATCTATTGAGAGTATCATATGGTTCTTGTTTTTTCTTTTATTGATGTGTTGTATCACATTGACTGATTTGTGGATGTTGAACCAACCTTGCAGCCCTGGAATAAATCCCACCTGGCCATGGTGAATAATCTTTTTAATGTACTGTTGAATCCTATTGGCTAGTATTTTGGTGAGAATTTTCGCATCTGTGTTCATCAAGGATATTGGTCTATAGCTCTCTTTTTTGGTGGGATCCTTGTCTGGTTTTGGGATCAAGGTGATGCTGGCCTTATAAAATGAGTTTGGAAGTTTTCCTTCCATTTCTATTTTTTGGAACAGTTTCAGGAGAATAAGAATTAGTTCTTCTTTAAATGATTGGTAGAATTCCACCGGGAAGCCGTCTGGCCCTGGGCTTTTGTTTGTTTGGAGATTTTTAATGACTGTTTCAATCTCCTTACTGGTTATGGGTCTGTTCATGCTTTCTATTTCTTCCTCGCTCAGTTGGGGTAGTTTATATGTTTCTAGGAATGCATCCATTTCTTCCAGATTGTCAAATTTATTGCCGTAGAGTTGCTCATAGTATGTTCTTGTAATAGTTTGTATTTCTTTGGTGTTAGTTGTGATCTCTCCTCTTTCATGCATGATTTTATTTATTTGGGTCCTTTCTCTTTTCTTTTTGATAAGTCGGGTCACTGACAGAGTCAAATGTACTTTTTCTACTAGTAGCCAGCTCTTTGTCTTTTGTCAGAAAGATGCCCTTGTGAATTATTTATAATAAAGCTATTAGCAACAATAATAATAATAATAAATAGAATTGAAAATGTTAAAAAAAGTTTTCTTAACTAATTAGGGTTCTTAGATATCAATTAGAGGAACCACCTCTGGCAAGCAAATTAATCTGCAAGACATTCCCAGAATTAACAAGTCAGTCAGATACAGGGTTGTCTGTAGATTGAAAGGTGAAACAAAAGGACTAGGTTTGGAAAATAGGTAAGGACAGTGAAAAAAATGATCAAATTTTTGGGCAAAATAAATTCTTAGGTGTCCTTTCAATGGAGTCCTGGGCATTATGTAGCAGAAACTCTGGAGATTATCTCAATCCATTGGAGTCACCCCATTTATTAGCTTGCTATTGACAAAGTTATTTACAAACTGTAGAGCAAGAGGTTATAATGTAGAAAACTGATGGTAATGCACAAGATTCTTGTTAACAATAATGCAAGTTAGTGATTTTTCATTAGACAACATAAATTCTATATCCCAAATTATGGGCCCAGAGAACTTCTGCTGCACAACTCTGCTTATATCCCAAATAACCATGTGAACTAGTTTTAATATCTGCTTCTCTTATTACTTTTTGAATAAAAATTAGACAACATAAATTCTATATCCCAAATTATGGGCCCAGAGCACTTCTGCTGCACAACTCTGCTTATATCCCAAATAACCATGTGAACTAGTTTTAATATCTGCTTCTCTTATTACTTTTTGAATAAAAATTCTTGACACAAGTATTTTATAATTGTGTGATAATCGTGCATTTAATTTCTTGGAGAACAAACACACTTTAGCATAACTATGTTCTTTCACAGAACCAGCCTTGATAACACACTTCTATATGTTAGAAATGATGTAATAAATGTAGAATACTGGGCACTCGTTTGGTATTCTTTGCCATGTTTTGCACTATCTAAAAAGAGATCAGTGAACTTGGACTGGAGTTAGTAGACATGGAAGAAAATAAAATATTACAGAGAAGAATACTCTGTGGTCCACAACCTAAACGGGCTGGGATTCCCATCATTTGGATCCCTGTAGCTTTACAAAAGTCAATTAAATTTTTGTGTCTCCTATTAAAGTTGATTCCCCAGTACTTTTTCAAACATCTCTTGTAAAGTATTGTTTCCCAGAAAAAAAAAGGGATTTTTCACATGTCTCTGCCTTTGTCTCTGGTCATGATCTCAGTCAGGATCCTGGGATCGAGCTCCATATCGGGCTTCCTGCTCATTAGGGAGGATACTTCTCAGTCTCTCTCTGCAGCTACCTCCCCCTGCCCCATTCATGCTTTCTCTCTCAAATAAATAAATACAATCTTTAATTTTTTAATTAAAAATAAGATAAATAAAATAAAATAAAAAGTCTGGTCTTACTGCCCCATTTAGCTCCTTTTTGTTTTTTGAGTTGTATTTAAAGCAGCGTGAGAGAACATGAGGATCTCAAACTTAAAAAAAAAAAAGGAAAAAATTGAGTTTTGTTAGGATTTAAGATCTTGTCTGCTAGACAAAAACGTTGGCTTTGTTAACATGTGAAAATTAACAAAAGAGGATAAGATAGAATTCTAATAATTTTTGTAGAAATTAAAAATTTCCTCCAATCCAATTACATACAGACCCATTAAGTAAATTCATTCCAATGTCTCAAACCAACCTTTTCTAATAGTAATGCATCTGTGTAAACAGGGTCAACCCAAGGAATAAATAAATATTATTATATTTTTCCTGTCTCTTCCACTGTCACATCTGGGTATATTGGTAGCAAGCCAATTATCTATCTTATAAGACATGATAGCATAAGGAAGGGTATTCTGTCCATTTGGAACAACTGAAAATCATTGTAATTTTATCTTGGTGCAGTAACTTGAGATGGCACAGTGTGGGTTATGAATATATATATATATTTTTTTTACTGGGAAGAAGAGATTATAGAGATATTGGTTATCCAAGAGAGATGGACAGGTGTTGATACTTGCCAGGTCAATATCCATCTACTTTTTCCTTTAATATCAGAAAGCACTGAGGGATTGATAACAAGGAAACTTAAAACAACATCAAATATTTTATTGTCTCTTTTCTAGTTATATTGTAACCATATGACAAAGTATTAGTCGTACAAGCCATCATGCTCTTTTACCTCTATCTTTCTGCCAGGAATGTGGGCTTAATAGTGAGAACTCCAACAGCAATTTTTGCAACTGTGAATAAAAAGCCATGAAAACCTCTAAGATAGTTCACTTGACTTTCTTAAGACTCTGAACCAACACCAGAAAACACTCTCTCTAGGCTTCTTGTTAAATGAAAAAATATGGTTAAACCACTTTTGACAGTCTACTACATACAGCAAAATGTAAATCTTAATTGAAAGATGTCCTCTAAGCTGTGCTTAAGCAACTGAGTCCTGAGCTTTTCAGGTTTTCAGTCTGAAAGAGTACACCTCTGGTGCTCTGAAAGGGAAGAGAAAGGACACCCTGTTCTCCATATAAATTAAAGAAGAAAAATCTGTGCATTTAAGTGGGCCATATAAAAGTTATCAAGCAATTACCTCCTAACTCCTTCCTATCCAAATTCCCTGATATGCTCTCCCTACTCCTTTATTCCACGTTACTGCCTTTTCCAGGATTCTGCCTCACATCACAGCATGTCTTCTGTTATTTCCTTCTTGCAAGCTAGTTTTGTTTTCTCCATCTAAAAAAGTCAACAATCATTGTGTATTTCAATTCCCACTTTCCTCAAACGCATTGATTCTTCTTATCTATTACTCTTTTCTCATACTCAGTGTCTTTGTCTTTATGGGGTTTGTACTTTGCTTTTCCCCATCCCTTACTGCCATTATATAATCAAATCTAATAACTTCTTAGAGAAAGTTAAAAATTCCTGCATAGCCACACGTGAACACAAAGTCACTGATTTTTAGCAAACCTATAAGATAGTCAGACATCCATTCAATTTCTTTTTTTAAGATTTTATTTATTTATTTGACAGAGAGAGATGACAAGCAGGCAGAGAGGCAGGCAGAGAGAGAGGAGGAAGCAGGCTCCCTGCTGAGCAGAGAGCCCGATTTGGGGCTTGGTCCCAGGACCCTAGGATCATGACCTGAGCCGAAGACAGTGGCTTAACCCACTGAGCCACCCAGGCATCCCTCCATTCAATTTCTTAACTGAGTCTCAAATGCATCCTGAGTTCTAACGTAAACCTAAGTTCTACTTCTTACACGTTGTTATATGACCAAATTCTTTCAGTTCAGTATTTTGTAACATTAAAATATTAATCAATTGATACTTTGTCTGTGTATTTCTATGAAAATAATTTGAATACTGTAGATTTATTGTTATATTTATAGATTTATAATCAAAGTTTCATCAGTTGAAGTTTTTGGAAATTTCATATATAATGATTAACCTAAAATGATACTGCCTCAAATCCCTCTGATATCAAGGCCCAACACCTGATTATAGCCAAATCTGTGGTGGATAGTTCCATGGGAAATTGCAGTTACTTAACACTGATAGCATCTCATGTTCTATCTCTCATTTTAGAATGTGTCCAACACAACCCAAAATTGTAGGACAGTTAATGTCCTCTGAGGACAGCTCTCAGTGAAGTGGAAATAAGAACCACAGATAAAATTGTCAGTTTTCAGCTCTTCATGAGGACAGCTTAAGAAGTTTCTCAGGACCTTTCAGTAAAAGCAAGCCTTCATTTTCTATCCACAGCAATTATATCAACAATGTACCTCTTTGACAAAGTTGCTTCTTCACTGTATCACTTTCCCATTCTTTTCTACCTTGGATAATCTCCAAGATAACCTAACAGTACTCAAATCCTTTGTCCTACTCTTTGCTCTCAGGATAAATGGAGCCAAAAGACTTAGATTAATATCAAGTTCTGAATGGGATCTTAGAGCTATTTCTGTCCAGATTTTCATAAACATAGGGACCTTTGAATTATCAGGCTATAAATAAGTTCTAAATGGAGGGGGCAAAAGCAAAAAGTAGAAATTTTTAAGTTTGATTTTTAATCATGACTAATTGACTTTATTGATTATTAAAAATACTAACATTATAAAAGTGTGGATCTTTGTAAAACAATGTCATAATGTAAGAAATAAGTTGCATAGTCCTTTGGAGAATATTAAACCAAGTGTTCAGGTGCCATCTAATTTCTTGTTTAATCCAGAACTTTGGTGTGCATTATCTTGAGGAATAGGATTTTGAAGTCCAGACACTAACAGAAACCTGATCCAAATGTGTGTGTTTATATTTCTGCTTTTGTTGTAAAAATCAAAGTGTGATTGCTGGTTTAAAATGGTAAAACTAATAATGTTCATGGACTCTATTATAAATTTTCTAATTGTATGGGAAGAATCCAATAAACATAGAATTAATGGATTTGCAAATCCTCAAAGAGCTACAGGTCAGGTAGTGGTATGTTCTGATTCAACAGCATCATAATGCAGCATTTTATATGTGTGGCTAATGGATATTTTCATGAATGTTTGCTAGCTAGTCAGCCAATATAGAGAAATATTAGGTAGGGTAATTACTCACAGTTGTGTTTAATAAAATGAGAGAAAATTATCAAATGACACTAATAATAATAATCCTATAGCAGGCTAAATAATTCAATGATAATTCCAAGTATTAATCTAGCTTTCTTCCCTGATTATGACTCTTCTCTCCTTTATCATAATGGGAGTAGTAGATTGTCTGCAATGAATTGTGAAAACCCAGCAGTGACTTTGGCAGTGAAGGCCTCCCATCCATTTTGATAGGTTAAAATGATTCTGGTTGGTCTTGAGCAAATGTGTCAATTTGTTTTTTCTGTGTGTGTCATAAAAGAAAGGAGCAATAGTAAATTCTTGCTGTTATTCCATGGAGCCAATAAAATCATACTGCCAACAAGAGGCTGTTGACACTGTAAGTGTAGTTAACTGTCTTGAAATACTAGGCCTCGAAATAAAATTCCAATATTTCATATAACCTCTTTTTTTTAAAGAAAACAACAAAACAAAACAAAACAACTATACTGCTTACCTTTAGGGCCCTGCTGTTGTGTAACTATTCTTGAACATGTCTACTGTAAGTGTATATATATATATATTTTTTTCTGTGCAATAAATTCATTTAGAGATAAATTTGGATTGCAAATTATTTTGGGGGAGGCATGGTATTTGTGGCTAGTCTTACAAGTAAAAAGGACTAAAAGAAAGAAGGAAAACATTTTTATTACAGCATATTTACATCTGTCCAAAGTACTTATTTACTCTAATACTGACTAATGTATAATACTGTACACAAAGAAAGAAGTTAAATGAGTTTTAATTCAGTCGAAGTATAGCTGGCCATTTTAAAACTTACCACTGAATCTCTCTGGTATGAAATGTGATATCTGGCAATCTGGTCCAGTTCATTACATCAGGTCATTTGTATGTTCTTATTACCATTTTGATAGCATAGCACATTTTATAACCCAGACATTTTACAATGGAACTATGATGCATGTATTTTCAAAAGTATAGACATACATGAAGCTATGAGGTCAAAAAAGATGAATGTCCGTAGTACCATATAGACTCAACAAATAAAAGTGTCCAAGGCTCTGAGTGAGATTTATGAATATTGTGTAAGATTAGGCCAACATGTGGTTTTGATAAAAATAATCTGTTCTTAAATTAGAATTACAGTCGTTGAGTACAGTGTTGAAAATGGCAGATAGATTTTAGCTATCTTTGCTCACTAGGGAAAATGGAAAAATGTTTAGTTTGGTCAGGTTTTCACTTAACTTCTGAAAAATCTTACGTTTGAGAGAACCCTTCTGAAATAAGAATCCTTAAAGACATAACCCCTTTGGCACAAGTTTTCAAGAAACTTGTTTGATGTTGTAGACAATTATATGGCACACGTACTGTTCTAGATGTTTCATGCCAATAATATGTAAGCCATACCAAGGCTACATATACATATAGAGATGTTCCTCAGCTTACAAGGGGGCTATGTACAGAGACACCCATAAAAAATTGAAAATGCATTTAATACCCCTAAACTATCAAATATCATAGCTTACCTTAAGCTTATTTAAACATACTCAGAACTCTTACATTTGCCTGCATTTGGGCAAAATCATCTTAAGCAAAGCCTATTTTATAACAAAGTATCAAATATCACATGCAATTTATTAAATATTACACTAAAAAAAAGAAGAATCGTTATATATAGAATGGTTGTAAGAATATCAGGTGTTCACCCCTGTAATCTTCTAGCTGACTGGGAGCTGTGGCTCAATGCCCCTGCCCAGCATCACAAGATGGCACCATACCACATGACACTGGCCCTTTTTATAAAGACCCAAATTCAAAGTTCAAAGTTCAGATTCTACTGAATCACTTTCACTTTCACATCATTGCCAAATATTTCATAAGTTGAATCATTGTAAATCAGGAGCCATCTGATTTGAAAGTTAAATCACAGTCACCCATATACACACAAAAAAAGGCCTTCATGTAGGGCCATCTATGTATCTCTAAACAACATAGCATGACATATCAACGGGAAAAAATGGATGCGAAGGGGACAATTGATTTGCATCAGTACTCTGAGCAGTAACATACATGGCCTTACTCACCTAGCAGAACTCCAGAGCTAGCTGATGGCAAGGAATTTTACAAATGTTTGCTGAACAGCTTAAGCCCTATTATTTTTAACTTAGTGTGCATATCTGTCTTCTCAAGATATGTTAATTTATTTTATTGACTTATTACAAAACCAAATAATTTCCTCTTATTTAAGTGGCAGGTAAATAGAATTCTTTTTAATTTAAATCAAATGGCTTTTTAGGGAAAATATACTAAAAATTCTGAAACTTGTATTGCTTATGAATCTTTTATTGGAATCCTTATCAAGTTGTATTTTTCAAGTTTTTCCTAAATAATCTTCAACGAATTGAAAATAGTTTTTGGATTTTATTCAAGGCTATTAACACACAATTTCACTTTGTTAAATATAGTGCTAAACGTTCAACCAAAACGTTGTGTCTTTTTTTTTCCACTACCACATCCTCCATCTACGGACTGGATTCTCTCCCCAACTAGCACATATATACCATTGTCTATCTTTAGGATAAGTAAGGGTCATCTTTTGTCTTTATTCTATTTCTTGTATGCTTCTGAACTTGTTGAATTTTAATAGTCACACCATAAGTATCACATACTTGATTTCCCTTTAAATAGTAAACAGTGCACAACCAGAGCATACCTTCAAAGCTATCAATATACTTACTCTGATATATTATTTTTGTATTTTTGTAAATTAAAATAATTAAAATAATAGAACAAGAGTTTCAGGTGGTAGGTGTTGTAAGTTTACCCAAACTGACTTTTGTCAAACTCGTTTTTGTCATCATATATGTCAAGTAGTTTTCTCAGGTTTATTTTTAGAATATCCTTGTGTAATGAATATTTACACTGATATCTAGTATAAAAATCTTGCAATTTATTTTAGAAACAATCTATTTCTTTAATTCATTAAAGACATTTTTGGCTTGTTTCCAGTACTTTCTTACTGGTTAAAAAATGAATTTGAAGTAGTCTGAATTTCATTATTATATGGCACTTTCCCTTTGATGAATACAAAGATGATATTCTATATTAGCTATCTGAGAAGAATTTATTTTTTTAATTTTATTTATTTGTGAGTGAGAGAGAGCACAAGCAGGGGGAGCAGCAGGGTGAAGGAGAGGCAAACTCCCGGCTAAGCAGGGAATCTGTTGCAGAACTGCGTCCCAGGACCCTAAGATCATGACCTGAGCTAAAGGCTCAGGCGTTTAACTGACTGAGCCACCCAGGTGTCCCAATCTGAGAAGAGTTCTGTATGTTATTCCTATTCATATGAAGTTTAAAATCTAGGTAATTAACTTAATATTTTAGTGGCTATTACATAGATAGCACTATGTTCCACTCAGAGAGTAAGAAAGAAATATTAAATCAACCATATTCTATGCATTCTAAATGAAAATCATTAATCAATCATAATAAACCCTTCTATTGATGGAATATCAACTTATAAGCTTTCCTCCATATGAACAATGCCAAATACCAGAATAAAGGGTCATCTAATACAAATAAAGGATAGAATTAAAGAAATCTGGTAAGACATTTAATTTTGAAAAATGGTGCTATAGTGTTGCTGAGTTGTGGTTTTCAGTTACATAATATCTGAAAAGTGTAGAAGTAAGGTGAGTGTTACGCGAGATGAGAAATGGTATATAATTAAGATATTTTTAAAAGTACAGATAAATACAAATTTGTAAACATAGCATTATGGAGGAATAAAAATAAATGATAGCTACACACTCTAATGTCAATAAATCTTGGAAAGTTAATAGAGAAGTAAAACAAGGACAGTGCAAAAAGTATGGTACATTTTTATGAAGTTCAAGCAAATTCTGTGAAACTGTAGATGGACTTAAAGATACTATTATGTATCAAATATTGCAAAAATTAAGCAAGGAAATAGCACACCTAAAATAACCAAAGCATACAAACTTGGGTAGATACAATGGATGTGATCATGTTCTACTTCATAAAGAGATGAGTTAATAGATAAATAGAAGTAACTAGACTTTTTAGACGTTAATAAAACTTTGCCTGTTATTTCTGAGCTATATAAAATATATGGTTTTCTAACAAAAACGCTTATCTTAAAAATATTTAAAAATAAATTTCAGGCTACTCATAAGGTTCTATTTACTTTTCCACTGAAGGAAAAGCTGGTTGTTGTAGTTGTAGTTGTTTGTTTGTTTTAGTCTCCTCCTAGATTTTATTATTATAATGTGGAATGAGGAATGTTAGATTGAAAAGTAAATTATTTTATAGACAAAATTCATTACTTGATTCACCTCCTGGTACAGCAGATGGAACTCCTGAAAACATGCCCTTTTGCCTTACAGAAGAGTAACAGTTATGCTTACTTCTGAAACATGCTTGGTGGTGGCCCTAAATAGTGACACCATAGTAAACATTTTGAATATTTGCAATTAATTTTTATAGTCATAGGGCTCCAAAAGGCACTGCTGGTCTCTTAGCAGGTATTTCAATAAAGCTAAAAGTTGCCTGACTGTTTAAAAATATTAACAAGGCACAAAACATGGCAGAAGTATTGTCCTCAGATATTATTTTTTTCCATATGCTCCTGATCCAAACATGACGAGTTATTTTTTAAAATTTTTTTATAAAAGATTTTATTTATTTCTTTGACAGAGATCACAAGTAGGCAGGGTCAGGCAAAGTGAGAGGGGGGAAGCAGGCTCCCTGCTGAGCTGAGAGCCTGGTGTGAGACTCGATCCAAGGATTCTGGGATCATGACCTGAACCAAAGGCAGAGGCTTTAACCCACTAAGCCACCCAGGTGCCCCCATGATAAGTTATTTTTTTTTAAAAGATTTTATTCATTTATTTGAGAGAGAGAGATTACAAGTAGGCAGAGAGGCAGGCAAAAAGAGAGAGGAGGTATCAGGCTCCCCGTTGAGCAGAGAGCCCAATGTGGGGCTCCATCCCAGGACCCTGAGATCATGACCTGAGCTGAAGGCAGCGGCTTAACCCACAAGCCACCCAGGAACCCGACAAGTTATTTTTGATAGATATATATAGAATGTATTTTCCAGTTATAAGAAAAATGGTTCTGCTATTTTTAACCTTTTTAAAAAATTACATAATTTTTTAAATTTAAATTTTATTTGTTAATGTTTTACCTTTCTTTTCTTTTTTTTAAAAGATTTTATTTATTTATTTGACAGAGAGAGATCACAAGTAGGCAGAGAGGCAGGCAGAGAGAGAGAGAGAGAAAGAGGGAGAGAGAGAGAGAAGCAGGCTTCCTGCGGAGCAGAGAGCCCGATGCAGGGCTCGACCCCAGGACCCTAAGATCATGACCCGAGCCGAAGGCAGCAGCCCAAACCACTGAGCCACCCAGGTGCCCCAATGTTTTACTTTTCAATATACTACTTAGAATATAAACCCTATCCCATTTTGTAAGAAGGTTACCATTTAAAAAATGGTAATTTTCTCATTGTGTCTTCCCCTCTCATTGCTTTATTTTGAATAAAACATTTCACAATAAACATAACTGATGCTTTCCTTTTGATGGTCCCTCTGTTGGTCATATTGTATATGAGCCATGACAATTAGTTTTACAACATTTATTCATGGTTGTTGATATGTTTTATCATAACTAATTTTCCCTCCCTTATCTAGATTCCCCAGCTTTCAGACAGGTGGACACTTCA
>NW_028134201.1:0-60313 GCF_964662115.1 Mustela nivalis | reverse complement strand
TGAAATACATCCAAGGTATGGGAAGGAAAATGATTTCACCTGATCAGACGAGGAAGTGGTTGAAGCCTGAATTAATGTGCTATAAAAAGAGTAAAGACCTGAGAAATATATGGGGGAAAAATCCCTAGAAAAACAGCAATAATAACTGGCTGGTCTTTATTGATCCAGATCCTGCGGTAGGCAAAGAAGAGCTGGTTTTAGCCAGAGAATGATCTCCGTTTGTCTTCATGATCTGGCATTTCCTGCAAGCCAGGCATGGGGCTCTGCACTAGAGCTGCAATGCTGGGGACCCTCACTGTCCCTTTTCTCTTCTCAGTGGTACAACAGGCATGTCCACGGTGCAGTGTGACAGGTTTTACCACAGGGAGATGAAAGACTGCCAAGGGTAGGTTGGATCTGGGAAAAGCCATTAGGAGCAGATTTTCAGGGGAGGTAATAGACAAGGGCAAAGCGAAGAATGAGGATGAGTGTGTCAAGTTTCAAAGTGCCAGGAGGCAGCACAGTGCATTCGGAAACTACAGCAAGTTTATGACAACTGACAGCTGATCTGGCAGCATCACCTGGGGATGGAGGCTGAGCCTCGGGGTTAACACTGGGGGTGAGATGGTTTGTATACTATGCCGAGGAGGTGAGGTACTACACTGTGGGGGCACAGGGAGCTATTGGAGGATTTCAAATATCAGAATCGTAACCATAATAGAGTATTTAATTGCATCCTAGCTTTCATCAAGGGTAAGATGCACTATAGTTTATGTTCGACTTGAAAGAGAAATGCTGTCAGTTAAAGTAGGATATGTCATCAAGTGCAAGTTGAGTGCCTCTTTAAGATATATTAGAATGGGGGGGGGAGGACAAATCTTAGAACAAGTAAACTGTGGTACTAGAATAATTAAGAAAGGTCGAACCCTTGGATCAACTAAAAAAGTGATTATTGCTTACCATGTGCCCCAAAATATATTAAGTCTTAGAACAAGAGATGTTCTCACCTTGATGCCCCGCAGCTGTTAGACCCAAGGTACAGAGGGCAGTAGCCAACGACTAGCAGGCCCCAAGTGCCATGTGCAGACTCTAAGAGCAACTGCCTTTGAGAGAGGAAACGCTTGAGAGTGGGCGTTCTGAGGTAGAGAATTATTAGCTGGGAAAGTAGGAAAATTGACACAGAATCAGAATTGATGCCCCTACGTGACAGAGTTGGTGAAACTTCCCTTCTCAGAGATCTTGAGGCTCCTCAGAAATGTATTCTTCATTTTGGACGGAACATTCGGGATAAATATGATCTGTTCGAGTTCCTGGTTCTCTCATCAGGACTGTTTCTTAGGCTTCACTGGCACAAGAAAAGGGTTTTGATAGTCCAGGGTAAATCCTGATAAAAGTAAAGCACGGTATCTATGAAATCTAACCACTCAGAAGAGAACAACAGATAAAAGGCCAGGCCGACCTGACCCTGCAGGATAGGTAAGGTTGGTCCAGCAACAGGGGTAGAGGGGAAGTGCCCATCCTCTGCTAGAAGAGCTAGAGAAGACCCCTTCCGGAGAGACCACCAGGAGAGGAGAGTAGTAGGTGCTGATGATGAAGAATATTTTAATCAGCAGAGAAGGTCAAAATGACAAAGTTCCAGGATCAGAGTAAAAATATGGGATTAAAAATTAAAATATAAAAAAAAAAGATTTTTTGAAAGGACTTTATTTTAAAGAAATTTAAAGAAAAGTCCTTTTTAAGAGACAGTTGGCTGTTTAAACCAACAGTACAACTCACTGAGAGAATCGCTGCGTTTTTTATTGGGGTAGAAAGGACCTGGAATGTAGAAAGACCCTTTCTGCAGAGGAAAAAATAGAATCACTAACAGGCCTCATGCCTTGCACAGCCAATGGCTAGAATCCCTGCCTCATGAGACCCTGTGCTAGAAGGCCGCTAGAACCATCTCAACTATGTTCGTCTTTCTTCGAAGCCAACAAGTGTTTGCCCAGTTAAGAGCACGGTAACAATCAGTCACGTTATGTTATAATGATTGTCGATATCTTTAAAAGCCTTGTCTAGTTCCTTTTTGAGTAACCCTCACCCCACCCTTAGAGAAATTTATGTGTGGTTCACTTCTTTGAAATACCTCATTGTTGTTCCACATTTAAGACACAATGAAGAAAAAAACATTGACAATGAGTTCCAGAGTTTAAAAGTCACTTGCCATTCAATCCAAATTGTGAGTTTGATCGTTTAGCGAACAGTTCATAATGCACCCCCGGTAATTTTACAGAGATTATTTTTTTCTTACCTATTCTTGATTATTCTGTCTTGCAATGCAGAGAAAGCTAACTAATTTAAAATAAACTTCCGTTAATTTTGATTGTTATAAACTTAAAATTGATTAATTTCCATATACAGAGTTTAAAATGTTCACAATTTACATTAAATATATATTCTGTGTATACCTTGGAAAAATTATACTGAAAATTGAAATTTAAATGATGTTGTATATAGCTGCAAGAAGCCGCCTGTCCCATTTCATCTTACTATATAAGTTGTGTCAGGTAATTTATAAAATCCCTACTGCATAACAAATCGATTTTTTGTTGGAATGGGTAGTAATGTTTGTTCTTATTTCTAAATAAGAGTTGGTCTATGAGTGCATCTATAACTTATTTTTCCTAAGTGGCTTCATGGTCTTGAACTGAGAAAGCTCAGAACATTAAACATCAAAATAATATAATTTGACATAATTAGACATCAAGGAAATGCAATTTAAATGACACTGAGATATCACTACACACTTATCAGAATGGCTAAAATAAAATATAATGACAAGACCAAAAGAAAAAATATACCATTTGATGATACACAATGGCAAGTTGTACTATAACTTAACCATCTCAGACTAGTGTAGTGTTAAATTTGTTTTTCTCAGCAATATTTTGGGTCACTTACCACTTTTCAAGGATTTAAAGTACTATCATTTTACTTAAAACTGTGAAATTTGGTCAGTGTTAAATTTCAATTTATGTTAAAACATTCTGTAAACTGTGTTAAACTTTGACATTTCTTCCCTCTGTTCAGTGAATAACACTATATCATATTTTGAAAAATACACTAATTTTCATTTTGAAAAATATCCCTTTTTCCTCTTATGGTAATTATTGATATGAATTAATAGTAGAATTTGATATGGTTCCATATTACCATAAATACTTTATCGTATTTTATCAAATTTAATAATGAATATAATGTACTTCTTTGGACAATTTTTAAAGACCAGTCTACTCTTAAAAAAAAAAACAAATGGAGACGCACTTCTTCAGTTCACACAAATTTCATTTTATTATATATAACCTCAGATAAATTTCAACAAATCATAATTTATTAAAATTATGTCTACTTAAAAATCTCATAGAAGAGTAAAACCATCAAAAATAAAAATAAACACACACAACACACACACATCACCCATGTATTGGCAAATCACAATTGCTGTAAGAATACATTAGACATTCCACAGTTAAGGGCTTAAAATTTCCATCAGTGACAAAAAGATTTGTATCCAAATGGACTGATTTTCCAGAATCCAAGAAAAAGTCTCCTAGGGTTTATTTAAAGATAAATATTTGAACAAATACTTCTTAAATTTAGGAAATTCAGAACATACAATTAAAGAATATTTGCAGTGCAGACTATATTCAATCCGTCCTTCAAAATGTGCCTTTGAGTACATAATTCTGTTTTCTCTATCTAAATTGAGCTGTCCTCCAAGGAAGTTTTCTAAAATGTGTGTCTCTGTGTGATAAATGTTCTAAGACCTAACATGCTTCATTGTATTTTTACTGTGCTCTCAAATTTAATCAATAATTTGGCTTGATGTATAATATCTAGTTTCAAATATCTTTTCCATCTATACAAACACCCAGCAGTCTCCTTTATATGCTACTACTATTGAGAATTCTGCTGTCAGTATAATTCTTGTACATTTTAGGTGATCTGTTCTTCTCTTGGGCATCATTTATGCTCTTCTCTGTTTTTGATATTCTTAAAACTCACCATAATATATATGAGTGTTTTTTTTAAAGATTTTATTTATTTATTTGACAGATAGAAATCACAAGTAGTTGGAGAGGCAGGCAGAGAAAGAGAGAGGAGGAAGCAGGCTCCCCACCAAGCAGAGAGCCCCGTGTGGAACTGGATCCCAGGACCCTGAGATCATGACCTGAGCCGAAGGCAACGGCTTAACCCACTGAGCCACCTAGGTGCCCTATATGAGTGGTTTTTGGTGTGTGCGGTTTTTGTTTTGTTTTGTTTCTGATGTCTCATGTTTGGCATCATTTTAAGTCTGGTATCTTTTATCTTTCTTTAATTCTCCAAAATTTATCTCAGTACTTATTTAAATATTTTCTTTATTTTTTTTTCTCTTCTGCTGCATTTGGGCAGAAGTCATTAATTTGTTTGTTTGTTTGTTTGTTTTTCCCAACTCACTTATTCATTTTACAGCTATATTCATCTTAGTCTCCATTTATTGTATTCTTTATTTCAACAATTTTCACTTAATTTATATTCACAGTATAGTATATTTCTTTTCTTTGTATATGTATATCATTATTTTATCATATACTTTTAAGCTATTTTTTAAATATTATATTTATATATTTGACAGTGAGAAATCACAAGTAGGCAGAGAGGCGGGCAGAGAGAGAGGAAGGGAAGCAGGCTACCTGCTGAGCAGAAAGCCTGATGTGGGGCTTGATCCCAGGACCCTGAGATCATGACTTGAACTGAAGGCAGCGGCTTAACCCACTGAGCCACCCAGGAGCCCCTGTTAAGCTATTTTTTTAAAAGTACATTCTTTTTTTTTTTAAGATTTTATTTATTTATTTATTTATTTGACAGAGAAAGATCACAAGTAGACGGAGGGCAGGCAGAGAGAGAGAGAGAGAGAGAGAAGCAGACTCCCTGCTAAGCAAAGAGCCTGATCCAGGATTTGATCCCAGGACCCTGAGATTATGACCTGAGCTGAAGGCAGTGGCTTAATCCACTGAGCTACCTAGGTGCCCCTAAGCTATTTTTTAAATTCCTGTTCCAAAAACACTTTGATTGCCATATAAAGTTAACCACATCATCTTTTTTAGGTAAGTAATTGTACTTTTTATGTGCATAGCTATTTTGGTCCATGAGTTCAGCTCCTCTTAGGATCATCAAATCTCTGTAAAGTCTGGGTATTCTAAGATTTTCTAAGCAACAATAAAATACATTGAAACCTGGTAGCTTAATTGTAATAATGTTTTCTTTCTCAATCATTCACAATAGCATTACATTCTGAGTAGCTTCTTTTTTTTGCAGCTATAGTGTTTGGAAAAACTTGAATTGTGATATCACTGTGATAATGTGAATTAGTCAGGGTTTTTCAGAGAATCTGGAAGAGAAAAAAAAATGAAGATATTCTCCAGGGCCAACTCTAGAAGTGACTATTAAAACATCTGTCCAAATTCAATTGAACAAAACTCAGAAATGCCATCTCCAGTGAAATACAAAGATTATATATAGTTCTGGGCACACACATCTCATTTGACCCAATGATGTACATCAATGAAAGACTGAAGGCCAATCACCACTCCATGGGAGAATTTAAAAATAAATTTACTAATGAGGCCAAGAATTCAGAATCACAAATACTTCAGATCTAATAATAACTGCCTTCATTTGATGTTATTCTATAAGATAAATCCTACGATCAAGTTTTAATTTTAAATTCTTACAATTTTAAATTCTTAAATCCTTATGAAGAAGCATCATTTGGAGGGAGCAGTTTTCATAATTTAGCATCCATCAGCCTTTTTTTAAGATTTTATTTATTTATTGGACAGAGAGAGAGAGAGATTACAAGTAAGCAGAGAGGCAGGCAAGCAGGGAGGGAAGCAGGCTTCCTTTTGAGTAGAGCCCGATGTGGGGCTGGATCCCAGGACCCAGAGACCATGACATGAGATGAAGGCAGAGTCTTAACCCACCACCCAGGTGATGAGAGAGCCACTCAGGTGCCCCTCATCCATCAGCCTTAATTGCTTGGAGGAAAATGTGTGGATGAATAATGCCTTAGGGAGCTAATCTCTCTAAAGAATTTTCAAGTCTTTACCCCTTCAAGGATTTTGCACAGTTCTGATAGCCTCTAGACATCCAGCTGATTTCTACAGTGACAGGCCTGTTAATAACTGTCCTCAAACCAGGAATAGAGCTTGAAACATACCAGTCAAGAGCAACTTTGAGTCTTTTAAGGAATTTATCATCATTTCTTTGTTTTTGGTTCATATCCGAAATAGTTCTACATTACACTTGCATAATTTCTCCAGAGCTGACTTTGAAGGAGGCATTCAGTTCCAGCTAGTTCCGTATTTTTGCAAGAACTATAATTCTATATAAAAAAAGAACATATTTTAGAGCGCCTGGGTGGCTCAGTGGGTTAAAATCTCTGCCTTCGGCTCAGGTTATGATTCCAGGTACCTGGGATTGAGTCCCACAGTGGGCTCTCTTCTCAGCAGGGAGCCTGCTTCCATTCCTCTCTCTCTGCCTGCCTCTCTGCCTTCCTGTGATCTCTGTCAAGAAAATAAATAAAATTTTAAAAAAAACATATTTTATACCAGTCATTCATGTTTATTAACTAAGATATCACATTACAAATAATACAAACAGTTGCTCTTTATTAATACCTTCAACCAAGATCAAAAAAATATGTCATATTTTCACCAAAAATTTTATATTATCTGATAGGTCAGATATATATAAAATTACATTTAAAGTTTTAAAATATCAGCAAATATTTTCATTTAAATGCAAACTTCAAAGAAAATCTACTTTTCCGAACACGACTTTTATCCTACTTTTTTAAATTTTGTCGACAATGGATAAAATGTTTAGCGAGACTATAAAAGTTAGATCGAAAAAATGATTAATAGATGTAGGTTCAAAATATTATGTTCCATTAAAAATGATTTAGACTTTGATGAACATCTGTTTGGTAATATGTTGTATCCAGATACAGTAAATTAATGACATATATAAAATTATAGGGAAATGACACCTTCCGTTCCATTATGACTAGAGCTTTTAAAATGCTATTTGTCACATCTTGTCATCTTCTTATTATGTAGCATTTAAAAAATGTATACTCTTCACTTTGAAGTCTTTTAGACATCTAAAATATGACATTCTATTGATTGTGTATCCATATTCCTTTATTGACAGTTTGAACAAATCCACATGCTTTGATTCAAAGGTAATAAATTCATCTTATTTGGAAAAATGATGTTTATTTTTGTTCTCTCACCCTTAGCAGGTGGTTTCATTTTAGCACACTTCAGAGTTATAATTTCATGCCTATTAAAAACATTTATTATGATCTACATAGATGAATGAAACTTTTATTTTATTAAATTCTTTGCCAAAAAATCTGTTATTTTTAAAAATGTTTTTCCTTTGAAGGGTTATTTTAGAGCATTCAGAGAGGATCTAGGAGTGTGGTATTATGCAATTTTTAAGTAGGTATGAAATGGTTATTTAATGATTGTTTCTTTAAGGCTTATGTATATTGTCCATTATATGCTATAAAATATTTTGAAAGTAAATTTAAAATATGTTTTACATAGTTTATTTTTTGGAAAAAATATTGAAATGACTTATGAAATTCAGTATACTCTCAACATTATTTTTTTCTGAAATTTACCAATAGTCTACTGAACCTATTATATGGCAGATATTACTTCAGACTACACTGGTAAATGAAATACTTGGCTTTGTAGAACTTTTCTTTTAAAGGGTGAGACAATTAAAAGCTATAAACCTTAATAAAAGTTGCATAGTGTATTCAAAAATGATGAGTACAATGGGGAAAAATAAAAATTAGATCAGGGTGAGAAAAATCAAGGTTGCTAGGCAGGGGATGGGGAGTTAAGAATTTTAATAGGAAGATCAGGGTAGTTACAATGAAGCTGACAACTGAACAAACGTATGGAAAGGTGATGAATTTGCCCAGAACTATCAGCAATAAGGTCACTCCAGGCAAAGGAATTGGCTATCTTGAAGGCCATAAGGTTGGATCGTGCCTGGCATATCTGAGGAATAGCAAGGAGGCCACTGTGAGGGACTGAAGAGTAGCAGGGAAAGAGGTCACAGAGGTCACATGAGTGGCTAGATCATGTAAAAGCTTAGAAGTCATTGTAAAACTCTGGCTTTTATATTTGGAAATTTACTGTGTGATAGAATTTCTGCTAATAACTAAGAGTTCAAATGTCCATAAAATTTCAAGGATTCTTTTTCCTGTAAGACAGAATAAAGAAAAAGAGTTCGTATTTCGCATGGTGTAACAAATGCTCGGAGATCCAAGTGTAGGAAGCTATGGGAGCACAGAAGAAGGCACTAAAATCACACCAATATATTTGATGACTGTGACTATATATAAAATGGTATTTTCTAGATTTTTTTATAGTCATGGAATCACACAGTATATACTATTCATTGCCTGGCTTTTCTTTTCTCAGCATCATTACTTTGAGAATCTCCAATTGTAAATAGTTCATTTTGATATTGAATAGTAATCTCTTAAAAGAATAGATCATAATTTGTCTTTGCTCTATTGATGGACATTGATGAACATTTCCACTGTTTTCAATTCTTAAAATAAAGCTGCTACGAAATTCATATACAAGTCCTTGTATGAACATAGGGTTTGTTTCTCTTGGTTAAATGCCTAGAAGTAAAATGGTTATTTGTGTAACTGCAACATATTTTGCATTTAAAAAATTTTCAAACTATTTTCCAAAGTGATGGTATCATGATATATGCCAACAACAGTTTAGATTTTTTGTTGCTTCTCAATCTAGCTCAGACGAAGTACAATTAGCCTTTATAATTTTAGCCATTTTAATAGATATGTAAGCATGTCTCATTATGATTTTAATTTGTATTTCTTTAATGTCTAAATGTTGAGAAATTTGTCATGTGCTTAATAAGCCATCCATATCCTTTTGGTGACATGTCTCCTTCACTTCCTGGGTCTTTGTGCAAATAACATCTCATAAATGAGATATAACCACCCAACACAAAATAAAATTAACTTTCATCCCAGCATTCTCCAATGGCTTTTACCTTTCTTGTATTTCTTTGTAACACTTATCACCATCAACCATCAATGATTATTCTATTACTGGTTTATTTCCTTATTGGAGACAGAGAGAGAGAGAATTGGGAGGGGCCGCAGAGGAAGAAGAAAACACCCCACTGCCTAGAAAGCTTGCTGGGGAGTTACATCCCAGGACCCTGAGATCATGAACCAAGCCAAAGGCAGTCACTCGATGGACTGAGCCACCGAGGTGCCCCTCTATTATTGGTTTATTTCACTATTATATTTCAAAAGAATGCAAGCTCTTTGTGGTCAGGTATTTTATATGTTTTATTAATTGAATTATTCTCAGAAAGGTAGCTGGCAGATTGTAAGGGATCATTAAACTGTACTTTGTTGTTATTATTTGGCTCCTTTACGGGCTTTACCTCTTACGCTAGACGTCTATCCTTCAGATGTAAGCAATAAGAATAGAGCCCTGCTGCCTGTTCAAATGAGTAAAAAGCCTGTATTAAGTGGATATTTTAAAAGCTAAATGAATGGCTTAATAGTTGTATATAGGGGGAAAGGGAACATATTTTCCACGGTTTAGAAGTGGAGTTCTCTTATAGAGTTCTTGTACAAGCCTACACTATTGAACAATAACGGGCAGTTGTACATTACAATTATACAAAAACGTTGGTAATTTATATCCTTTTTTTGTAATTCATGACTGGATCATTTAATTCCTTAGGAGCATTATAGCATTTCAACTTTTCATGTTCAATAAACTTATTGGGGTTGCTACCTTTTTATTCAAATGGAGAAATAGTCATGATTTTATCTAAAGAAAGTGTTATTGATTGTGTTGTTTTCTAGGAATGAGTCGCACATGCTAGTTTAAAAGTTTTGTTAAATTCCCAAGTCTGTCACCGATAAAAGCCTTTTGTAGATTAGTAACTTGATCAAAACAGAAAAGTTATGTAACACTCAATTGTTATACTATCTTTGTTTCCATCTTTCATTGTAATAACACTCATCTTAACTCTATTTAAGACAAGTCATCGCCAGATGGCTTTCTGGCATTGAGTGCATGATATGAAATCTAGTATCACTAAAAGGTTTTGGTTTTAGTAGCCTATAAATCAATTTAGAAAAATATATGTATTTGAATATATGGTAAAGTTTTAAATTATTTGGCAATAGTAAACTAAACTTTTTTTTGGTAAATTTTTTTTTCTAAAATTTCATTGAGCTCTTTTGCAATAAGAAACAAGTTACAAAAAATTAAGGTTTATTTACCCCAATTCAAAATTATTAGGAATATAATCATAGAGGTTGAAGTATTTAAAATATTGAACCCAAAATATTTTATTAGGTAAATTCGTGAATGCTGAGCATTCACTGTTAAAATATACTAATACTATTGATAGACTGGTAGAAGCCTAAAATCAAATATTTATTAAATATTTATATCCATATCTTTCATGGCGTGGTAATTCATTTCTCTATCATTAAATAATATTCCATTGTTTGCATGTACTACACTTTATTTGACCTTTAACCTATGGAAGGATATCTTGGTTGCTTCCAAGCTTTTGTCAGTAATGAATAAAACTACTATAGACATCTTTGTGGGTATAGATTTCATCTTCTTTGGATAAATACCAAGAACTGTACTTTGTTGTTATTATTTGGCTCCTTTACGGGCAAGAATCATCTGGCAAGAATATGTTTAGTTTTGTAAGAAACTGCCAAGTTGCTTTCCATTCTTTATTCTCAATAGACATGGAAGAACATTCCTGTTGCCCCACATCCTCACCAACATTTCGTGTTCTGTTGTCAGTGTTCTGGATTTTGGGTATGTACTGGTGTCTCTTTTATGTTTTAATTTGCATTTTCCTGATGACATATGATGTGAAGCATCTTTTTATATGCTTATTTGCCATCTCTAATATTTTAGTTTGTGAGGTATCTGCTAAGGTCTTTGGCTCATTTTTAATCAGGTTTTTCCACGATTGTTGAGTTTTAAGGGGTCTTTGTGTCTTTTTGATTAACAGTCCTTTGCCAGATGTGTATTTTGCAAATTTTTTCTCATAGTCTGTGCTTTGCCTTTTCGTTCTCTTGGCATTGTTTCACAGAGTAGACATTTTTAAATTCTGTGCTTGTGCTTTTGTAGCTAAAGTTATTTCCAAAACCAAGGTCATTTAAATTTTCTTCTATATTACCTTCTACATGTTTCATGTTTAGGTTTATAATTCATACTGAGTTAATTTTTGTGAAGAGTGTATGATATCTGCCTGGATTTTTTTTATTTTTTTATTCTATTTTATTTTTATTTTATATATTTACATTTAGCTTCAGCATTACTCCGGAACCATTTGTTTAAAAGATTGTATTTTGCTCTCTTGTATTGCTTTTGCTTTCATATTAAATATAAAATATAATTGATAATATATATTCAGTTCCCTTAATCGAGTCTTTCTGTGGTATTACAATATCTTGCATACAATTATCATTATGGTAAACTTTTTAAAAAAGATTTTATTTATTTGACAGAGAAAGATCAAAAATTGGCAGAGAGACAGACAGAGAGAGAGATGAGGAGAAGCAGGCTCCCTGCTGAGCAGAGAGCCCAATATGGGACTCGATCCCAGGCCCCTGGGATCATGACCTGAGCCAAAGGTATAGGCTTAACCCACTGAGCCACACAGGTGCCCCGTCGTTATGGTAAACTTTGAAGTCAGTCCTCAGTCTTTGTTCTCCTTCAACACTATGTTGACTATTGTGAGTCTTTGCATCTCCATATAAACTTTAAAATAAGTTTGTTAATATTAAGCAAAATGAGACCTCAAGGATCTGAGAGAATGTCTAAGAAGTACTTGATACATCCCTTGGGTATGGTTTATTGAAGTGTCCACCTGTCTGAAAGCTGGGGAATCTAGATAAGGGAGGGAAAATTAGTTATGATAAAACATATCAACAACCATGAATAAATGTTGTAAAACTAATTGTCATGGCTCATATACAATATGACCAACAGAGGGACTATCAAAAGGAAAGCATCAGTTATGTTTATTGTGAAATTTTTTAATCAAAATAAAGCAATGAGAGGGGAAGACACAATGAGAAAATTACCATTTTTTAATCGGTAAACTTCTTACCAAATAGAATAGGTTTTATATTCTAAGGAGTATATTGAAAAGTAAAACATTGGGGTGCCTGGGTGGCTCAGTGGTTTGGGCTGCTGTCTTCGGTTCGGGTCATGATCTCAGGGTCCTGGGATCTAGCCCTGAATCAGGCTCCCTGCTCCACAGGAAGCCTGCTTTCCTCTCTCTCTCTCTCTCTCTCTCTCTGCCTGCCTTTCTGCTTACTTGTGATCTCTGTCTGTCAAATAAATAAATAAAATATTTTTTAAAAAAAGTAAAGAAAAGTAAAACATTAAAAAATAAAATATTATTTTAAAAAAATTATGTAATTTTTTAAAAAGTTTAAAAATAGCAGAACAATTTTTCTTATAACTGGAAAATACATTGTATATATATATCTATCAAAAATACTTGTTGGGCGCCTGGGTGGCTCAGTGGGTTAAAGCCTCTGCCTTCGGCTCAGGTCATGATCCCAGAATCCTTGGATCAAGTCCCACTCGGGCTCTCACCTCAACAGGGAGCCTGCTTCCCCCCTCTCACTCTGCCTGACCCTGCCTACTTGTGATCTCTGTCAAAGAAATAAATAAAATCTTTTATAAAAAAATTTTAAAAAATAACTTTCATGTCTGGATTCTGAGCATATGGAAAAAAATAATATCTGAGGACAATACTTCTGCCATGTTTTGTGCCTTATTAATATTTTTAAACAGTCAGGCAACTTTTAGCTTTATTGAAATATCTGCTACGATACCAGCAGTGCCTTTTGGAGCCCAATGACTATAAAAATTACTTGCAAATATTCAAAATGTTTACTATGGTGTCACTATTTAGGGCCACCACCAAGTATGTTTCAGAAGTAAGCATAACTGTTACTCTTCCATAAGGCAAAATGGCATGTTTTCAGGAGTTCCATCTGCTGTACCAAGAGGTGAATCAAGTAATGATTTTTGTCTATAAAATAATTCACTTTTCAATCTAACATTCCTCCTTCCACATTATAATAATAAAAACTAGGAGGAGACTAAAACAAACAAACAACTACAACTATAACAACAAGCTTTTCCTTCAGTGGGAAAGTAAATAGAACCTTATGATTAGCCTGAAATTTATTTTTAAATATTTTTAAGATAAGCGTTTTTGTTAGAAAACCATATGTTTTATATATATATATATATATATATATATATATATATATATATATATTTATATAGCTAAGATAATAACAGGCACAGTTTTATTAACTTCTAAAAAGTCTACTTATTTTTATTTATTTATTAACTCATCTCTTTATGAAGTAGAAAATGATCACACCTATTGTATCTACCCAAGTTTGTATGCTTTGGTTATTTTATGTTTGCTATTTCCTTGCTTAGTTTTTACAATAGTTGATACATAATAGTATCTTTAAGTGCATCTACGGTTTCACAGAATTTGTTTGAACTTCATAAAAATGTACCATACTTTTTGCACTGTCCTTGTTTTACTTCTCTATTAACTTTCCAAGATTTATTGACGTTAGAGGGTGTAGCTATCATTTATTTTTATTCCTCCATAATGCTATGTTTACAAATTTGTATTTATCTGTACTTTTAAAAATATCTTAATTATATACCATTTCTCATCTCACGTAACACTCACCTTACTTCTACACTTATCAGATATTATGTAACTAAAAACCACAACTCAGCAACAAGATAGCTCCATTTTTCAAAATTAAATGGCTTACCAGAATTCTTTAATTCTATCCTTTATTTGTATTAGATGACCCTTTATTCTGGTATTTGGCATTGTTCATATGGAGGAAAGCTTATAAGTTGATATTCCATCAATAGAAGGATTTATTATGATTGATTAATTATTTTCATTTAGAATGCATAGAATATGGTTGATTTAATATTTCTTTCTTACTCTCTGCCTGGAATATAGCCACTAAAAAATTAAGTTAATTACCTAGACTTTAAACTGCATATTAATAGGATAACATACAGAACTCTTCTCAGATTGGAACACCTGGGTGGCTCAGTCAGTTAAACGCCTCAGCCTTTAGCTCAGGTCATGAACTTAGGGTCCTGGGACTCAGTTCTGCAACAGATTCCCTGCTTAGCCAGGAGTTTGCTTCTCCCTCACCCTGCTGCTCCCCCTGCTTGTGGTCTCTATCACTCTCTCTCTTACAAAAAAATAAAATTAAAAAAATAAATTCTTCTCAGATAGCTAATATAGAATATTGTCTTTGTATTTATCAAAGGGAAAGTGCCATATAATAATAAAATTCAGACGACTTCAAATTCATTTTTTAACCAGTAAGAAAGTACTGGAAACAAGCCAAAAATGTCTTTAATGAATTAAAGAAGTATATTGATTTTCAATATCTTAATGTTTCTAAAATTAATTGCAAGGTTTTTATACTAGATATCAGTGTAAATATTCATTATACAAGGATATTCTAAAAATAACCCTGAGAAAACTACTTAACATATATGATGACCAAAACGAGTTTGACAAAAGTCAGTTTGGGTAAAACTTACAACACCTACCACCTGAAACTCTTGTTCTATAATTTAATTATTTTAATTTACAAAAATACAAAAATAATATATCAGAGTAAGTATAATGATAGCTTTGAAGTTATGCTCTGGTTGTGCACTGTTTACTATTTAAAGGGGAATCAAATATGTGATGCTTATGGTGTGACTGTATTAAAATTCAACAAGTTCAGAAGCATACGAGGAATAGAATAAAGACAAAAGATGACCCTTACTTATCCTAAAGATAGACAATGGTATATATGTGCTAGTTGGGGAGAGAATCCAGTCCGTAGATGGAGGATGTGGTAGTGGAAAAAAAAAGACACAACGTTTCGGTTGAACGTTTAGCACTATATTTTACAAAGTGAAATTGTGTGTTAATAGCCTTGAATAAAATCCAAAAACTATTTTCAATTCGTTGAAGATTATTTAGGAAAAACTTGAAAAATACAACTTGATAAGGATTCCAATAAAAGATTCATAAGCAATACAAGTTTCAGAATTTTTAGTATATTTAAACCTAAAAAGCCATTTGATTTAAATTAAAGAGAATTCTATTTACCTGCCACTTAAATAAGAGGAAATTATTTGGTTTTGTAATAAGTCAATAAAATAAATTAACATATCTTGAGAAAACAGATATGCACACTAAGTTAAAAATAATAGTGCTTAAGCTGTTCAGCAAACATTTGTAAAATTCCTTGCCATCAGCTAGCTCTGGAGTTCTGCTAGGTGAGTAAGGCCATGTATGTTACTGCTCAGAGTACTGACGCAAAGCAATTGTCCCCTTCGCATCCATTTTTTGCCGTTGATATGTCATGCTATGTTGTTTAGAGATACATAGATGGCCCTACATGAAGGCCTTTTTTTGTGTGTATATGGGTGACTGTGATTTAACTTTCAAATCAGATGGCTCCTGATTTACAATGATTCAACTTATGAAATATTTGGCAATGATGTGAAAGTGAAAGTGATTCAGTAGAATCTGAACTTTGAACTTTGAATTTGGGTCTTTATAAAAAGGGCCAGTGTCATGTGGTATGGTGCCATCTTGTGATGCTGGGCAGGGGCATTGAGCCACAGCTCCCAGTCAGCTAGAAGATTACAGGGGTGAACACCTGATATTCTTACAACCATTCTATATATAACCATTCTTTTTTTTTTAGTGTAATATTTAATAAATTGCATGTGATATTTGATACTTTGTTATAAAATAGGCTTTGCTTAAGATGATTTTGCCCAAATGCAGGCAAATGTAAGTGTTCTGAGTATGTTTAAATAAGCTTAAGGTAAGCTATGATATTTGATAGTTTAGGGGTATTAAATGCATTTTCAATTTTTTATGGGTGTCTCTGTACATAGCCCCCTTGTAAGCTGAGGAACATCTCTATATGTATATGTAGCCTTGGTATGGCTTACATATTATTGGCATGAAACATCTAGAACAGTACGTGTGCCATATAATTGTCTACAACATCAAACAAGTTTCTTGAAAACTTGTGCCAAAGGGGTTATGTCTTTAAGGATTCTTATTTCAGAAGGGTTCTCTCTCTCAAACGTAAGATTTTTCAGAAGTTAAGTGAAAATCTGACCAAACTAAACATTTTTCCATTTTCCCTAGTGAGCAAAGATAGCTAAAATCTATCTGCCATTTTCAACACTGTACTCAACGACTGTAATTCTAATTTAAGAACAGATTATTTATACAAAACCACATGTTGGCCTAATCTTACACAATATTCATAAATCTCACTCAGAGCCTTGGACACTTTTATTTGTTGAGTGTATATGGTACTACGGACATTCATCTTTTTTGACCTCATAGCTTCATGTATGTCTATACTTTTGAAAATACATGCATCATAGTTCCATTGTAAAATATCTGGGTTATAAAATGTGCTATGCTATCAAAATGGTAATAAGAACATACAAATGACCTGATGTAATGAACTGGACCAGATTGCCAGATATCACATTTCATACCAGAAAGATTCAGTGGTAAGTTTTAAAATGGCCAGCTACACTTCGACTGAATTATAACTCATTTAACTTCTTTCTTTGTGTACAGTATTATACATTAGTCACTACTATAGTAAATAAGTACTTGGACAGATGTAAATATGCTGTAATAAAAAATGTTTTTCTTCTTTCTTTTAGTCCTTTTTACTTGCAAGACGAGCCCCAAATACCATGCCTCCCCCAAAATAATTTGCAATCCAAATTTATCTCTAAATGAATTTATTGCACAGAAAAAATATATATATATATACACTTACAGTAGACATGTTCAAGAATAGTTACACAACAGCAGGGCCCTAAAGGTAAGCAGTATAGTTGTTTGTTTTGTTTTCTTTTTTCTTTAAAAAGAAAGAGGTTATGTGAAATATTGGAATTTTATTTCGAGGCCTAGTATTTCAAGACAGTTAACTACACTTACGGTGTCAACAGCCTCTTGTTGGCAGTATGATTTTATTGGCTCCATGGAACAACAGCAAGAATTTACTATTGCTTCTTTCTTTATGACACACACAGAAAAAAAAAATTGACACATTTGCTCAAGACCAACCAGAATCGGGCGCCTGGGTGGCTCAGTGGGTTAAACCGCTGCCTTCGGCTCAGGTCATGATCTCAGGGTCCTGGGATCGAGTCCCGCATCGGGCTCTCTGCTCAGCAGGGAGTCTGCTTCCTCCTCTCTCTCTCTCTGCCTGCCTCTCTACCTACTTGTGATCTCTCTCTGTCAAATAAATAAATAAAATCTTAAAAAAAAAAAAAAAAGACCAACCAGAATCATTTTAACCTATCAAAATGGATGGGAGGCCTTCACTGCCAAAGTCACTGCTGGGTTTTCACAATTCCTTGCAGACAATCTGCTACTCCCATTATGATAAAGGAGAGAAGAGTCATAATCAGGGAAGAAAGCTAGATTTATACTTGGAATTATCATTGAATTATTTAGCCTGCTATAGGATTATTATTATTACTGTCATTTGATATTTTCTCTCATTTTATTAAACACAACTGTGAGTAATTACCCTACCTAATATTTCTCTATATTGGCTGACTAGCTAGCAAACATTCATGAAAATATCCATTAGCCACACGTATAAAATCCTGCATTATGATGCTGTTGAATCAGAACATACCACTACCTGATCCTGTAGCTCTTTGAGGATTTGCAAATCAATTAATTCTATGTTTATTGGATTTTTCCCCTATAATTAGAAAATTTATAATAGAGGCCATGAACATTATTAGTTTTAGCATTTTAAACCAGCAATCACACTTTGATTTTTACAACAAAAGCAGAAATATAAACACACACATTTGGATCAGTTTTCTGTTAGTCTGTCTGGACTTCAAAATCCTATTCGTCAAGATAATGCACACCAAAGTTCTGGAGTAAACAAGAAATTAGATGGCACCTGAACACTTGGTTTAATATTCTCCAAAGGACTATGCAACTTATTTCTTACATTATGACATTGTTTTACAAAGATCCACACTTTTATAATGTTAGTATTTTTAATAATCAATAAAGTCAATTAATCATGATTAAAAATCAAACTTAAAAATTTCTACTTTTTGCTTTTGCCCCCTCCATTTAGAACTTATTTATAGCCTGATAATTCAAAGGTCCCTATGTTTATGAAAATCTGGACAGAAATAGCTCTAAGATCCCATTCAGAACTTGATATTAATCTAAGTCTTTTGGCTCCATTTATCCTGAGAGCAAAGAGTAGGACAAAGGATTTGAGTACTGTTAGTTTATCTGGGAGATTATCCAAGGTAGAAAAGAATGGGAAAGTGATACAGTGAAGAAGCAACTTTGTCAAAGAGGTACATTGTTGATATAATTGTTGTGGATAGAAAATGAAGGCTTCCTTTTACTGAAAGGTCCTGAGAAACTTCTTTAAGTTGTCCTCATGAAGACCTGAAAACTGACAATTTTATCTGTGGTTCTTATTTCCACTTCACTGAGAGCTGTCCTCAGAGGACATTAACTCTCCTACAATTTTGGGTTGTGTTGGACACATTCTAAAATGAGAGATAGAGCATGAGATGCTATCAGTGTTAAGTAACTGCAATTTCCCGTGGAACTATCCACCACAGGTTTGGCTATAATCAGGTGTTGGGCCTTGATATCAGCGGGATTTTGGGCAGTATCATTTTAGGTTAATCATTACATATGAAATTTCCAAAAACTTCAACTGATGAAACTTTGATTATTAATCTATAAATATAACAATAAATCTACAGTATTCAAATTATTTTCATAGAAATACACAGACAAAGCATCAATTGATTAATATTTAAATGTTACAAAATACTGAACTGAAAGAATTTGGTCATATAAGAACGTGTAACAAGTAGAACGTAGGTTTAGGTTAGAACTCAGGATGCATTTGAGACTCAGTTAAGAAATTGAATGGAGGGACGCCTGGGTGGCTCAGAGGGTTAAGCCACTGTCTTCGGCTCAGGTCATGATCCCAGGGTCCTGGGACCGAGCCCCAAATCAGGCTCTCTGCTCAGCAGGGAGCCTGCTTCCTCCTCTCTCTCTCTGCCTGCCTCTCTGCCTGCTTGTCATCTCTCTCTGTCAAATAAATAAATAAAATCTTAAAAAAAGAAATTGAATGGATGTCTGACTATCTTATAGGTTTGCTAAAAATCAGTGACTTTGTGTTCACGTGTGGCTATGCAGGAATTTTTAACTTTCTCTAAGAAGTTATTAGATTTGATTATATAATGGCAGTAAAGGATGGGGAAAAGCAAAGTACAAACCCCATAAAGACAAAGACACTGAGTATGAGAAAAGAGTAATAGATAAGAAGAATCAATGCATTTGAGGAAAATGGGAATTGAAATACACAGTGATTGTTCATTTTTTTAGATGCAGAAAACAAAACTAGCTTGCAAGAAGGAAATAACAGAAGTCCTGTTGTGATGTGAGACAGAATCCTGGAAAAGGCAGTAACGTGGAATAAAGGAGTAGGGAGAAAATATCAGGTAATTTGGATAGGAAGGAGTTAGGAGGTAATTGCTTGATAACTTTTATATGGCCCACTTAAATGCACAGATTTCTCTTCTTTAATTTATATGGAGAACAGGGTGTCCTTTCTCTTCCCTTTCAGAGCACCAGAGGTGTACTCTTTCAGACTGAAAACCTGAAAAGCTCAGGACTCAGTTGCTTAAGCACAGCTGAGAGAACATATTTCAATTAAGATTTACATTTTGCTGTATGTAGTAGACTGTCAAAAGTGGTTTTTTGGTCATATTTTTTCATTTAACAAAAGACTACAGAGAGTGTTTTCTGGTGTTGGTTTAGAGTGTCCATCCCTCTGAACAGATTTTTCTCTCAACGTCTGGGGCAAGAAATCAATTGTTACATATGTATTCACTAAAAAAGCAGCTGGAAGATGCTGAGCACTGTGGCCCATGAGATCAAGGCACCAGCACACACTTGTGAGTGGTGAGCTCCCAAGGCTGGAGGAAAATTCTAGAATAAAGTGCTCATTAGAGAGCCATACCTTTTCTCCTGTTTCCTTACCTCTCTGCACTACCCTCTTGTATCCACAGCATTGGAAATTCTTTTAGCAACACACCACACTGAATCACCACCAATTATGTGATTCTCTTGGTGGAAAACCAAACACTGTGTGAAAACTGTGGTTTTCTAGTTCATGCTTCTGGATGGAAAATAATTCAGAATAAACTGATAGGAGTAGCCAAGAGAGATTTAATCTTCTGTTTGGAAAAGGGCTTCTATATAAGTGAGTAGAGGAACCTTTAAGAATTATTCATGTTTAGGGGCACCTGGGTGGCTCAGCGGGTTAAGCTTCTGCCTTTAGCTCAGGTCATGATCTCAGGGTCCAGGGATCAAGCCCCACATCAGGTTCTCTGCTCAGCGGGGAACCTTTTTCCCCCTCCCTCTTTCTGCCTGTCTCTGCCTACTTGTGATCTCTGTCAAATAAATAAATAAAGATTTTTTTAAAAAAAATACTTATTCATGTTTACATATATGCACCAGAATGCTATGTCCCTTGTCAAATAGGCTTCAAATCAACAAAAATGATAATATTTTACTTAATAAGTTTTTTAATTCCTCTATTAACATTTTGGAATACATCATTTTAATGCACATCTGCAAATTTGTAATCACTTCATGTGAGACAAGGAATGCTTAACAAGGCAACCAGGGGCACCGGGGTGGCTCAGTGGGTTAAGCCTCTGCCTTTGGCTCAGGTCATGATTTCAAAGTACTGGGATCGAGCCTTGCATCAGTCTCTCTGCTCAGCCGGGAGCCTGCATCTCTCTCTCTCTTTCTGCCTGCCTCTCTGCCTGCTTGTGATCTCTCTCTGCATCATATAAATAAATACAATCTTTAAAAAAAAAAAAGGCAACCAAAAAACATTTACAGTTTTGGACAGGAGTTTCCCTTACGTTTGGATAAGGATGCAAATTCAACTTCATAATAAATTACACTGCATCATAAAGATTAAATGCACTCAGGGATTGCGTTCTCTCCTCCCTCCACTCTATCGTACACACAGCTGCCCAACTAATCTTCCAAAAACACACATTTTCATGTGCTGCTTTTCAAAACTAGCTTCCTGGCTTCCTGTTGCCTGAAAAAATAGTCTCAAATGCTTTTGTCTGGCATTCAGGGCTCTCTAGGATGGGCACTCTGGCCAACACATCACTGCTCGTTTGTTCCACCACACACAAGTGGATCTCGGGCTAGTTATTCAGAGACCCACCTCCTCACCAACCCAGCAAAGGTCTCGTGCATCTACTAAACTCACGGCTCACTCAGTGATGTTCTCAAAGGCCATTAGTGGGTGACATGCCACTGCTAGAGTCAGGAGCCAGTGTGAAGTTGCCGCTGCCTAAGTGCATGGACTGAAAGCGGGAACGTTGATTCTCCAGGAGAAAACTGGGGCATTGTTATGAGAAGGCAGATGGCAAAACTACCCAGGTCCCCTATGACTGCTTTAACACACTCTGGACAAAATTGAAGGAGACAAGTGAACGTATTAACTCCCACTTAGGCTGTAGAAGGCAAATGCGACGGAGGGAAGGCGTTATCTTCTTCTGGAACAAACCACTTAGCTCCAGCTACTTTTATAAATAGATCAGACCCTGTCCAGGAGCCCACTTAGCTGGGTTCATTTGTATACAATGTCCATACCCTCAGGAATATTAACACTTTATCTCAGATTGCATTAATTTAAATAAAACTTAACAAAAATGGTGTGAAATGAACAAAAACACCATATTCTGTGATGAATCAAATGAAATACATTTTCAGTTGCTGTTTTCCCCATTTAAAGATAAAATTTCTGATAACTGTCATTATTTGTGAAAAGACACAAGACCAACAGTTTGTGTGCATGTGTGTTTTGGTTTTTGGTTTTTGGTTTTTTTCTTCCCCTTAAGGCTATAGCCATATTGTCACTAATAAAGATCTCAAATTTGCCTGGAAGCTTTCATGGCAAATTGTCAGTCTGAGGGAAGTCACCATCCAGCCAAATGGCTTTATACATCATCAGTGCCTTTCTTCCACACACATTCTCTTCCTGGTTTAGACATTAGTTAGCCTGGTTCTACACTGACACAGTATTTGCATCTCTCTCCTGTCCATAACTCCTAAAAGTTGGGGACCTCTCACTTTGGTTTCCCCAGAGCATGACATTTTATTTGGTGCTTGGGGGGCAATGGGCAGTTCAAGAAGTATGTTAATACTATCACTCAATGTCTTGATCCATGCTATGCACCAACAGTGTAGTAAATATCGTTCATTTCTTGTAACAAAGGCAGTAGGAACTTCTCCCAAGGGACGGAATTCCAAGGACAGAATGAAGGCAGGAAGGGAGCTGGTCTATTTGGACCTACTTTGTGAGAGACACTGGTTTAGGTATTTATATGTATACATTATACCACTGAACTGTCACAATCCTGCAAATTCTTACATGCTTGGGTTTCTATGTAGCAAGTTTAGCAAGCCACCCAAATTCACAGTGACAGGCCCGTGAGTCAAATCCAGCATGCTTGACTCCATGATTGTCAAGTCCACTAGCCCCATATATCATGAATCTGAGATTCATGAGTGTGTAGGTGCTATCAGGAAATGTCAAAAATGCCCATTTCAGGGACACATGGATGGCTCAGTTGGTTAATTGTCTACCTCCAGATCAGGTCATAATCCCAGCATCCTGGGATCGAGTCCCCCATCAGGCTTCTTGCTTACCAGGAGCCTGCTTCCCACTCTGCCTGCCTCTCCCTCTGCTTGTGCTATCTCTCTGACAAATGAATAAATTAAATCTTTTGTAAAAATCTTGTTAAAAAGGCCCATTTTATGTCCTCTGCCCATTTCTTGATTGGATCCAAAGGGGCACATGCACCCGAATGTTTATAGCAGCAATGTCCACAATAGCCAAACTATGGAAAGAACCTAGATGTCCATCCACAGATGAATGGATCAAGAAGATGTGGTATATATACACAATGGAATACTATGCAGCCATCAAAAGAAATGAAATCTTGCCATTTGCGACAACATGGATGGAACTAGAGCGTATCATGCTTAGCGAAATAAGTCAAGCAGAGAAAGACAACTATCATATGATCTCCCTGATATGAGGAAGTGGTGATGCAACATGGAGGCTTAAGTGGGTAGGAGAAGAATAAATGAAACAAGATGGGATTGGGAGGGAGACAAACCATAAGTGACTCTTAATCTCACAAAACAAACTGAGGGTTGCTGGGGGGAGGGGGTTTGGGAGAAGGGGGTGGGATTATGGACATTGGGGAGGGTATGTGCTTTGGTGAGTGCTGTGAAGTGTGTAAACCTGGTGATTCACAGACCTGTACCCCTGGGGATAAAAATATATGTTTATAAAAAATAAAAAGTTAAAAAAAAAAAAGGCCCATTTTAAAGAATGTTTTAAAACATTGTTTGGACAGCAATAGAAGCGAAAGCAGAAAGACATAATGTAACGACAGATAGTTTATGTGGGAGCCCTTTGGGTACTCTGGTGGATGAATGTTTTTAAATTAGTTTTTCGTGGACATGGGGAGTTAGAGAGGAGAAGAAAGGTGGGAGAAATTGGAAGGGAAGCTGAACCATGAAAGACTATGGACTCTGAAAAACAATCTGAGGGTTTTGAAGGGGCGGGGGTTTGGGAGGTTGGGGTACCAGGTGGTGGGTATTATAGAGGGCACTGCTTGCATGGAGCACTGGGTGTGGTGCAAAAAGAATGAATACGGTTATGCTGAAAATCAATAAAAAATAAATTTAAAAAAATTAGTTTTTTGTAAACTGCAAAAAAAGAAAAGCACTCCCATTTATAGCGTACACTTTATGGTTCACAAAGCACGTGCCAACAATAAAAATAATGAGGGGTTACCGTTACAATTCATAGAAAAGGAGGTACAGGGAAATTGAATGAAAGGGAATAACAAAGTAGGTTCAGAAGTCCATCTTCCTTGTAAAAAAAATTAACCTGAAAGTGCGTTTCTGCCACCTCTCTCCTGTTTGATCTGATAAAGAATGACCACGATACAGGAATTATAGTTCGGGGTTTTGAAAAGCATAATAGCTTTATACCAACACTTGAGCTTTTATTTTTTTATTTACGTATTTATGGCTAACAAGATAGCTCGATTGGATATGCGGTTCGTGACAACCAACCTCAGAAGTAATTCCATCTTCATGAGAAGTCAGAAAGAACCACAAACCAAACCTCAAAATAGATTCAAAGAGAAAATAGTCTTAAAAAAATTTCCCTTCCTAAAGCCTCTCCGTTCGGCTCAGGTCATGATCCTAGGGTCCTGGGATTGAGCCCCATGTCTGGCTCTCTGCTCAGCGGGGAGCCTGCTTCCACTTCTCTCTGTGCCTGCTCTCTGCCTACTGGTGATCTATGTCTGTCAAATAAATAAATAAAATCTAAAAAAAAAAATTTCCCTTCCTATCAGAAGCAGACCAAACCACTAACAAATTCCCCAGAAAGCTTCATCTAAAAGGTTGTACTTTCTTCAGACACCCAGCAGGACCTTCTTCTCTGGGCCTGGTATTTCTTCAATGGCCTATTCCAGAGAATAAGACACTAAATTACTGGGCGCCTGGGTGGCTCAGTGGGTTAAGCCACTGCCTTTGGCTCAGGTCATGATCTCAGGGTCCTGGGATCGAGTCCCACATCGGGCTCTCTGCTCAGCAGGGAGCCTGCTTCCTCCTCTCTCTCTCTGCCTGCCTCTCTGCCTAAAGACACTAAATTACTGAGCGCCATGGGCCTCAGAACCACGAAAGAGATGATTAGAGGGACAAAGCAGGCCTCTGGTCACCAAGAGGGTATGTAAATGTTTGCTGCTTTTCGGCATTTTTCAAAGCTGAGTTTTTAGCTGGGGGCCGTTCCTTTATGATAAATTGCTGATACCATATAGTAAAAGGCATTATATGATCTTTTACAAACCATTTCCTATCTTTGCATTCTCATGTGCCAAGACAGACACGGATTATTTAAATCCCTGAAGAGAGTGCTATTGCATTTAAATTGCCTGTAACCTTCGTGCAATAGATTTATGGTTGATGATAGATTTAGTTAAGAGATAACTGTTTTAAATATTTATTCTCAGTAAAGGGTTTCAACCTATGCTCATTTAAGTAAGTTGGTGCATAATCCCTTTTCTATGAAACCATAGTGCAAGGACCAATGCCGCGCTTCCGCGAGAACCCCAAGCACTTTTTCTGGAATGGCCATATGCCTATGTACCAGGCGTCCTCTTTTCACTCGCCTTGTGGAGCACCTACCATGGAGGTCATGTAATAACCAATGACCAAAAAACAAACAAAAAACCCAAACATCCAGGTTGAAGTTATTCGCGCCTGCCATCATGCAAAGGCAGACCCTGCCTGAGGGATTCTCAGTTTTTCCGCCCCCCCTCCCCCACCCTCCCCTGGCTCTTCCACTCTCTGCATTCACATGCCTTCTGGCCTCGCTTTCCTCTCCTCATTGTCACTTTTATTAAATGTTTTTTTTCTGCATGTTGTCCCGCAGAGCGATATCATGAATGAATATACAGGAAACTGAGTCAGAGCCCACTTGTGAGAGCCCACCTGTGGAGGCCTTTCATTAGAATGGTCTATGGTTCTAGCCTCAGTTCAGAATACTGTGTGTACCTGAGGACCGAGTCCAGATGTTTCTTTCATCTCTGATTTGAATTTGAAATCCTAATGTCACGATGATCTGGGAAGCCGACGTCCACAGCATCTTCACCTGAAATACCACTAGAGCTCCCATTTACCTAGTGCCCAGCCTGAGTCTGTTTTCCACTACTGTCAGGGTTCTAGAAGTTCATGCACTGCCCACCACTGACAGTAGGGGCATCTCTCTGTCCAGATTTTCCCTTTACATAAGGAGGTCAGATACAGGAGATTAGGGCCCACTCTAAGGACCTCACTGTAATGTGATTGCATCTGTAAGGACTCTAGTTCCAAATAAGTTCACGTTCTGTGGTACCAGAGATAAGGACAGCAGCAAGGTTTCTGGGGGAAATGCAGGTCAGCTCTTAACAGTCCACTCTAGGCTCCCCAAATTCGTGTCCTTCCCGTGTGCAAAATACTTTCACCCAATGCCCTCCAAAGCACTAATCATCTCAGAATCAACTCAAAATCTGAAATCTCATCTGTCCTCCTCCACTGAAAGACCCTGATCTCACCCAGACCATGGGACCTGAGGACTGCATCCAGAAGCCACAGTCTCCTGGTAAAGCTGCCCATCAGGTCCTCATATCACCCTCATTCGTCCCAGCAGCTGAGGGCCTACAGTTCCCAGAGACAGTTTCTCAGAGGAAGTTTGAAGACCACCTCAGAGGACGCTGTTTGGGAGTGGATGAAGCGGGAAGGGGGTCAGAGCCTCCTGCCATTCCCAGGGCACCCAGAACCCAGAGAGTGAGGCCTTGGGTGCTTTCTAGTGACAGATTCAAGGCAATTTTTCGACTTTGGGACTTCAGAGCTAACTTAGTTTTCATTTGTGATTATTATTTTTGTGGGGGGGCCATAGCTTTTCTTTTGACCTATGGCTGTTTTCACTCCCGGTTCTGAAGAAGCCCCTAAATCCTAACCCTGTTGAGGACTCTGAAAGCTCTCAGAGCAGCAGTACTGGGGGACAGTGTAGACACATGGTTTGGTTTCTCCTCTGGCCTGATTCTGCGGCAGCCCCGCTCTGTCCTCCTCAGACTTCAGAGCAATAGCTGAATAAGTGGAGAAAGGACCAAGGGGTCATGAAGGTGGCCACCGAAGAGTGACTTCTCTGGAGGGTGGCTGAGCTAGCGAGTGAGCGTGTTAGTCCAGCTCTGCCTGCCGTCTGGATGGAGCTGAACAGGGGCCAGCGAAGGGGAGGAGGAGCAGAGAGTGGGGACAAAGGGACCAAAGAGGAGATTCAGACGAAGGGAAGTAATTGTGAGGAGAGAAGAAACTCTAGAAGACAGGCATGTAAGAAAGGAAAAGGGATGAATTGGGCATCAGGAAAGGGCACCACCAGGGATGGAGAGAGGGGAAGGGAAGAGGGAGGGAGGGAGGAAAGGGGAAAAGAAGAAGGGAGGAGTCAGCAGGCCAGGGCTCCCCCTGAATCTGAAGAAGAGGTGGCTGGTCCAGCTTGTCAAACAGGATGCTCACTCTTTGGTCCCAGTTTCTGCTCCCAGTGCTACTGGGCTTTGCAAGGAAGGCAGGCTGTCTCCTGGGACCCACTGGAGCCCACTGGAGCCCACAGGAGGGTGCGAGAGGTAAGATGCCACCTGGTCCTGTCCTGAGCTGCTCCCAGCTGCTAGCCTCACCACATGGTGCAAGAGGTACCGTAAAACAAAGGACACAGGCCTGCATGTCTGCCGGTGGCCCTGGGCACTAAGCTCATCGCAGTGAACCACACAGCCTCCTCAACCCAGGCTTTCAAAGCCTGCTTCTTCGTTCCTGGCTTTCATGTCTGTATGAACATGAGCCAGATCTAACTCATCTCCGACAGACAATTCTGACTCACCCCGTGTCAGATTTTTATTAGTGGCTGTGATAGAGTAAGATAGCAATGCTCCAACAAACGGACTATTTCCTCCCACGTGACCTCAACAGTCTGATACATTTTCTTAGCGAAAAAATCTTGTCTCCTTCCATTAAGCTCATAATGTGGTCTAATAGTATACATGTGCCTTCGTTAGATGCGAAGCGATACAGAGGTGCTTTTTTTTTTTTTTATTTTACAAGGTAAAGTCAGTGAACACATCTAACTTGACGAATACGTCTCTAAAATGTCAATCCAGGCAAAGCTTTTTCTGCCTACAGTTTGGAGGCTACGTGGTGACATTTTAAAAACGCTGTCAGTCCCTCAGTGAGGCTTTAGAAGCTAGCCAGGGCTTACTACGTGCCAGGCACTGTGTCACGTGTTGGAGCTAAATGGACGGAGAGCTTGGAGGCAGGCTGGGGAGGGACATCCGTGACACAACCACAGCTAGAAACGGAGGCCAGTGCTAGAAAAGAGAGAGCAGGCTGCATGGAGAGTGTGTACCATGGGGCTTGTGAGCTCACGAATAAGTGGGAGTAACTGGAGTGGGGAGACGGGGGAGAGGAAGAGGGTCTTCCCTTCAATGGGAATCACGTGTGCTTGGAGGCAGGCACCATGAGGGGTCTCCACAGGAAGAGGGAGGCAGCGTGGTTGAAGGGCAGAAAGACAGGGCAGAACAGGCATCAGTCAATTGGAAGGGTAAGAAGAGACGGATGGGAGGATTATGGATGCCTTTGGAGGACTGAGAATTTGTTAGAAGATCAGTGCAGTTTTCTATGGAGACAAATGCCAGGAACTGATAGGTCTTTGAAAGGTCACTCTGGCTGCCTTTTGGCAAAGGGGTTGGTAAAAGGCACGTGCAGGTGTGAACACACCAGGTTGGAGGTGAGTGCAGGAAATCAGGTGAGGGAGCATGGGAACTTGGTCCGGGGGTATATAAGGGAAAATAGCCTTTAATGAGTTCCACAAATTGGCACCAGCTGTAGCTTCATTACAGCCCTGGAAGGAGTAGGTGGGTGTGTCCTGGAGGTTACAGAAATTACATGAGAAATGGAAGTCTTTTTAGATCTTTTTTCCAACTAGAGGAACTCTCACCTTATTGATAGAATTCCAGAGTGGGAACGGATGGACATGAGGACATCTTTGAAATGTCTGAATATGTTCTTCGACATCTTTGCAAGTGACGAGGAGACCTTGACCTTAGGAGGCCTCGGCCTTCTTTGTAGCCAAGAAGATTTCACCTACAGATTTGGGTTCTCCCTTTTAAAGTCAAGAAGACAGTCCTTCCAAAGGACACCTCCTATCATTATACCATTATACACTCTCATCATACCACACTTGCTGGGATCTCCAAGACCCTCTGTTCCAGGTTGTGAGTATCCACTTTGGCCACGCTGGTCTTGCCAAGAACACCACCACAGGAAATCTAGAGCCTGTAGTGCTATTAATAACATCATCTAAGACTGTCTTTGCTGCCCTCATGGCCTCTTCCCACCATGACTCACTGAAGCTTTTTACACGTTGTATCCATTAAGCTATAGTTCCCAAAGCTCATCTTCTCTAGTGCCATCAATTTTTAGGGGACCAGGCAAACCTTAAACTTGTCCCCCTTAATTAGATCCCTGTGCCCCCACAATCTCTTTGAATGCCTTTCACCATGATCCTTGAATGAGCTCTGAGACCACTGCTGGTACCTAACACTTCTTGGCACCTTGTCTGTTAGTTCTTGGAAGAGGAGGTGGCTATGGAGGTGAGTGGGCATGGGAGTGGGAGGATTTCTCCCTTCACTTCCTTTTTTGTTTTTTCAAATAATGGGTTTTGAGGGGGAGGGAAAGGTTAACCAATTTATTTTCCATCTCCCATTGATAAAATGTTTACCACTCCCCATTGAAAGAATTTAGATCTTTCTTTAGAATCTCCAGGAAAATCTCCCAAACCCAGCCCACCACCATGTGGATTCAGCCATCTTCTGATTCACCTCCAGATTGTATCCTCCTAACTGCTCAAGCCACAGGTTACGGGCGAAATGTTCAATGCCCAAGCAATTAAGTGGGGAACACGTTTATCTAAACAATTGCATGCAGCTCTGTATCTGCATACAGGGGGTCTCTCCCAAGACTTTCCAACCTCAGCAAAACAAGAAAAAGCCCCAGCGACCTGGGGTATATATCATTCATTCATTCCTGTGTTCAACACTCATGGCGGATCCCCACCGAGACAGTGGGAGAGCAAGGACAGGAGCAATCCCGGAGGCTGAAGTCTGAGGAGGATTTCAAATTCAAGTCAGAGATGAAAGAAACATCTGGACTCCGTCCTCAGGTACAGGCAGTATTCTGAACTGAGGCTAGAACCAGAGACCAGTCTAATGAAAGGCCTCCACAGGTGGGCTCCGACTCAGTTTCCTGTATGTATATTCATTCATGAAATCGCTCTGCGGGTCAACATGCAGAACAAAACCATTTAATAAAAGTGACAATGAGGAGAGGAAAGGGAGGCCAGAAGGCATGTGAATGTGGAGAGGAAGAGCCAGGGGAGGAGGGGGGGGGGCGGAAAAACTGAGAATCCCTCCCTGTGCTCCTTGCTGCCAGGGAGGTCTGAGGGACTAGTTTCTACCTGGGATCCCAAGTCCAGTACAAAAGTGGCGGGGCCACAGCTCGGGATGAGAGAAGGGGTTCCTCGGTACACGCGCGTGGGGGTGCCAAACGAAGGGGGCTATTGCGCTCGCTGCGGGGGGCACCTCGCCTGGCTCCATCCCCGGCCCGACCCGTGCGGACCCGGGTGCGGCGCGTCGTCCCGGGTGGTCCCGCTGCCCCGGTGGTCGCGGGAGGCTGGGTCCCGACACCCCCGCGAGCTCGCGGCCCGCGCTTTCTGCTCCAGGTGAGGGCGCAGCTCGGTGTCACTTTACCTGCTCACAGAGGGTCGTCCCGGGAAGCCATGGGGCAGGGTGGGGCAGCGGGCCGTGGGAACGGGACAGTGCGGCCTCAGGAGCTGGGCTGGAGCGCGGGAGTGCCGGTGTCCTGCAGTGCGGACTGGGCTGCAGAAGAGCACAGCGGAGCTGCGCGCCCCTCCTCCACCAGCTCCTCCACCTCCTCTCAGACTCTCCGCTGCGTCCTCCGCGAGCTCACTCCCGGATTCTGCAATTAGCAAAGCCCCTTCTCCGGACCGCCCACGCCCTCGCCCACCTCCCCCTCCGTCCTGAGGTGCGGGCCCGGGGCACGGGCACCGGGAAAGCCCGGGGGGCTTGCGAGGGTGGCCAGCGCCAGCGCTGAGCGGCCTCCTAGCCTGGCTCCCCAAGCGGGTGTCCACCTGCTGCCTGGCGGCAAAAAGATCATCAGGCCTAAACCCCGGCTGCACTCTCGGGTCACTTTGCTGGCTTCCTGATTGTGCCCAAAGCCGGGAACCAGCTTCGCCAGCACAGGCCTGGGCTGAGATGCTTGCCTGCGATCTGTTTAAGCAGTCTCCTCCTCTCCAGGCAGGGTCCGCCATTGCATGATGGCACCCACGAATCACTTAGACCTGGATGTTTTGGTTTTTTGTTTCTTTTTTGGTTATTGGTTATTACATGACCTCCATGGTAGGTGATCCACAAAGGGAGTGAAAAGAGGACGCCTGATGCATACGCATATGGCCATTCTAGAAAAAGAGCTTGGGGTTCTCTGGGAAGCGCGGCATTGGTCCTTGCACTATGGTTTTGCTGCATCAAATAGTTCCTTCTTCTTCAAATATAAATATATAAATATATTGATCAAGTCACTCGCATGTCTTAGGAGAATGTCATACCTTTAGTAGCAAACTTGAAATCTTGGACATTGGTTTTGATTTTTGTTTTGGTTTGATTTGGTTCGGTTTTTGTAATTTTAAAAATCCCTCCAGCCCTTGGCTGTGTCTGACCTGAGTGCTTTCTGCTGTTTCTGCAACAAAACTGTCAGGGCAGTGAAAACTCTCATTGTTTACAGTGGCGCCCCCTTCTGAACACTTTGTTAATAAAAAGCTTTTTTTTTTTTTTTGGCTATTGTAAAAGTGAAACAACAATGAGGTATTTCAAAGAGGTGAACCACAGATAAATTTCTCTAAGTGTGGGTGAGGGATACTCAAAAAGGAACATGACAAGGCTTTTAAAGATACCGACAATCATTATAACATAACGTGACTGATTGTTACCGTGCTCTTAACCTGGCAAACACTTGTTGGCTTCCAAGAAAGACGAACATAGTTGAGATGGTTCTAGCGGCCTTCTAGCACAGGGTCTCATGAGGCAGGGATTCTAGCCACTGGCTGTGCAAGGCATGAGGCCTGTTAGTGATTCTATTTTTTCTTCTGCAGAATGGGTCTTTCTGCATTCCAGGTCCTTTCTACCCCAATAAATAATGAGGCGATTCTCTCAGTGAGTTGTACTTTTGGTTTAAACAGCCAACTGTCTCTTAAAAAGGACTTTTGTTTAAAGTCCTTAAAAAAAAAAAAGTCCTTTCATAAATTTTTTTTTATTTTTTATTTTTTAATCCCATATGTTTACTCTGATCCTGGAACTTTGTCATTTTGACCTTCTCTGCTGATTAAAATATTCTTCATCATCAGCACCTACTGCTCTCCTCTCCTGGTGGTCTCTCCGGAAGGGGTCTTCTCTAGCTCTTCTAGCAGAGGATGGGCACTTCCCCTCTACCCCTGTTGCCAGACCAACCTTACCTATCCTGCAGGGTCAGGTCGGCCTCACCTTTTATCTGTTGTTCTCTTCTGAGTGGTTAGTTTTTCATAGATACCGTGCTTTGCTTTTGTCAGGATTTACCCTGGACTATCAAAACCCTTATCTTGTGCCAGTGTATCCTAAGAAACAGACCTGATGAGAGAACCAGGAACTCGAACAGATCATATTTATCCTGAATGTTCCGTCCAAAATGAAGAGTACATTTCTGAGGAGCCTCAAGATCTCTGAGAAGGGAAGTTTCACCAACTCTGTCACGTAGGGGCATCAATTCTGATTCTGTGTCAATTTTCATACTTTCCCAGCTAGTAATTCTCTACCTCAGAAAGCCCACTCTCAACCGTTTCCTCTCTCAAAGGCAGTTGCTCTTAGAGTCTGCACATGGAACTTGGGGCCTGCTGTCGTTGGCTACTGCCCTCTGTACCTTGGGTCTAACAGCTTCGGGGCATCAAGATGAAATCGTCTCTTGTTCTAAGACTTAATATATTTTGGGGCACATGGTAAGCAATAATCACTTTTTTAGTTGATCCAAGTGTTCGACCTTTCTTAATTATTCTAGTACCACAGTTTACTTGTTCTAAGATTTTTCCTCCCCCCCCCATTCTAATAACTCTTGCACTTGATGACATATCCTAGTTTAACTGACAGCATTTCTCTTTCTTAGTCGAACAGAAACTATAGTGCATCTTACCCTTGATCAAAGCTAGGTTGCAATTAAATACTCTATTATGGTTATGATTCTGATATTTGAAATCCTCCGGTAGCTCCCTGTGCGCCCACAGTGTAGTACCTCACCTTCTAGGCATAGTATACAAACCAGCTCACCCCCAGTGTTAATCCCGGGGCTCAGCCTCCATCCCCACGTGATGCTGCCAGATCAGCTGCCCGTTGTCCTGAACTTGCTGTAGATTCCCGAATGCACTGTGCTGCCTCCTGGCACTTTGAAACTTGACACACTCATCCCCATTCTTCGCTTTGCCCTTGTCTATCACCTCCCCTCAAAATCTGTTCCTAAGTGCCTTTTCCCAGCTCCAACCTACCCTTGGCAGTCTTTTATCTCCCTGTGGTAAAACCTGTCACACTGCACCATGGACATGCCTGTTGTACCACTGAGAAGAGAAAAGGGACAGTGAGGGCCCCCCAACATTTGCAGCTCTAGTGCAGAGCCCCATGCCTGGCTTGCAGGAAATGCCAGATCATGAAGACAAACGGAGATCATCCTCTGGCTAAAACCAGCTCTTCTTTGTCTACCGCAGGATCTGGATCAATACAGAGCAGCCCGTTATTATTGCTGTTTTTCTAGGGATTTTTTACCCATATATTTCCCAGGTCTTGACTCTTTTTGTAGCACTTTAATTCAGGCTTCAACCACTTCCTAGTCAGATCAGGTGAAATCATTTTCCTTCCCATATCCTCGGTGTATTTCACACCAAGTAAATCTTTTTGAAAGATCTTATTTACACATTGAACGATCACAAGTATGTAGAGAGGCAGGCAGAGAGAGGTGTGGGGGAGCAGGCTCACCGCTGAGCAGAGAGCCTGATGTGGGGCTCCATCCCAGGACCCTGAAATCATGACCTGAGCCGAAGGCAGAGGCCTAAACCACTGAGTCACCCAGGAGCCCCCATATCTCATAAATTTTAATCAACGTGCAAAAAGTATTGTACATATTTATGAAGTTCAAACAAATTCTGTGAAACCGTAGATGGACTTAAAGATACTATTATGTATCAAATATTGTAAAAATTAAGCAAGGAAATAGAAAACATAAAATAACCAAAGCATACAAACTCGGGTAGATACAATAGTTGTGATCATGTTCTACTTCATAAAGAGATGAGTTAATAGATAAATAGAAGTAACTAGACTTTTTAGACGTTAATAAAACTTTGCCTGTTATTTCTTAGCTATATAAAATATATGGTTTTCTAACAAATACGCTTATCTTAAAAATATTTAAAAATAAATTTCAGGCTAATCATAAGGTTCTATTTACTTTTCCACTGAAGGAAAAGCTGGTTGTTGTAGTTGTAGTTGTTTGTTTGTTTTAGTCTCCTCCTAGTTTTTATTATTATAATGTGGAAGGAGGAATGTTAGATTGAAAAGTGAATTATTTTATAGACAAAATTCATTACTTGATTCACCTCCTGGTACAGCAGATGGAACTCCTGAAAACATGCCCTTTTGCCTTATGGAAGAGTAACATTTATGCTTACTTCTGAAACATGCTTGGTGGTGGCCCTAAATAGTGACACCATAGTAAACATTTTGAATATTTGCAATTAAATTTTATAGTCATTGTCTCCAAAAGGAACTGCTGGTCTCTTAGCAGGTATTTCAATAAAGCTAAAAGTTGCCTGACTGTTTAAAAATATTAACAAGGCACAAAATATGGCAGAAGTATTGTCCTCAGATATTATTTTTTTCCATATGCTTCTGATCCAAACATGACGAGTTATTTTTTTTAATTTTTTTATAAAAGATTTTATTTATTTATTTGACAGAGAGAGAGATTACAAGTAGGCAGAGAGGCAGGCAAAGAGAGAGAGGACGTATCAGGCTCCCCGTTAAGCAGAGAGCCCAATGTGGGGCTCCAACCCAGTACCCTGACATCATGACCTGAACTGAAGGTAGCGGCTTAACCCACAAGCCACCCAGGAACCCGACAAGTTATTTTTGATAGATATATATAGCATGTATTTTCCAGTTATAAGACAAATGGTTCTGCTCTTTTTAACCTTTTTTAAAAATTACATAATTTTTTTAAATTTAAATTTTATTTTTTAATGTTTTACCTTTCTTTTCTTTTTTTTAAAAATATTTTATTTATTTATTTGACAGACAGAGATCACAAGTAGGCAGAGAGACAGGCAGAGAGAGAGAGAGAGAGAAGCAGGCTTCCTGCGGAGCAGAGAGCCCGATGCAGGGCTCAATTCCAGGACCCTGAGATCATGACCTGAGCCGAAGGCAGCAGCCCAAACCACTGAGCCACCCAGGCACCCCAATGTTTTACTTTTCAATATACTACTTAGAATATAAAACCTATTCCATTTTGTAAGAAGGTTACCATTTAAAAAATGGTAATTTTCTCATTGTGTCTTCCCCTCTCATTGCTTTATTTTGAATAAAACATTTCACAATGAACATAACTGATGCTTTCCTTTTGATGGTCCCTCTGTTGGTCATATTTTATATGAGCCATGACAATTAATTTTACAACATTTATTCATGTTTGTTGATATGTTTTATCATAACTAATTTTCCCTCCCTTATCTAGATTCCCCAGCTTTCAGACAGGTGAACACTTCAATAAACCATACCCAAGGGATGTATCAATACTTCTTAGACATTCTCTCAGATCCTTGACTTCTCATTTTGCCTAGGGATGTGCAATAGGTTCTGCCAGAGACACCACTGTGACAACTGATGTCCATGGTCTATCTCCTGCTAAGCTCAAGAGGTCACTGGTTTCCAAGTTTATCTATACAATTAATGCACTCCATCAAGTTCTTTTTTTTTTTAATATTAGCAAACTTATTTTAAAGTTTATATGGAGAGGCAAAGACTCACAATAGTCAACATAGTGTTGAAGGAGAACAAAGCATGAGGACTGACTTCAAAGTTTACCATAACGATGGGGCGCCTGGTTGGCTCAGTGGGTTAAGCTTCTGACTTTGGCTCAGGTCATGATCCCAGGGGCCTGGGATCGAGTCCCGTATTGGGCTCTCTGCTCAGCAGGGAGCCTGCTTCTCCTCATTTCTCTCTCTGTCTGTCTCTCTGCCTATTTGTGATCTCTCTCTCTGTCAAATAAATAAATAAACCTTTAAAAAAAGTATACCATAATGATAATTGGAAGCAAGATATTGTAATACCACAGAAAGACTAGATTAAAGGAACAGAATATATATTATCAATTATATTTTATATTTAATATAAAAGCAAAAGCAATACAAGAGAGCAAAATACAATCTTTCAAACAAATGGTTCTGGAGTAATGGTGAAGCTAAATGTAAAAATATAAAATAAATATAAAATAAATAATAAAATAAAATAAATCCCGGCAGATATCATACACGCTTCACAAAAATTAACTCAGATTAAATTATAAACCTAAACATGAAACATGTAGAAGGTAATATAGAAGAAAATTTAAATGACCTTGGTTTTGGAAATAACTTTAGCTACAAAAGCACAAGCACTGAATTTAAAAATGTCTACTCTGTGAAACAATGCCAAGAGAATGAAAAGGCAAAGCACAGACTGTGAGAAAAAATTTGCAAAATACACATCTGGCAAAGGACTGTTAATCAAAAAGACACAAAGACCCCTTAAAACTCAACAATCGTGGAAAAACCTGATTAAAAATGAGCCAAAGACCTTAGCAGATACCTCACAAAAGACAATATTACAGATGGCAAATAAGCATATAAAAAGATGCTTCACATCATATGTCATCAGGAAAATGCAAATTAAAACAAAAAAGAGACACCAGTACATACCCAGAATCCAGAACACTGACAACAGAACACGAAATGTTGGTGAGGATGTGGAGCAACAGGAATGTTCTTCCATGTCTATTGAGAATAAAGAATGGAAAACAACTTGGCAGTTTCTTACAAAACTAAACATATTCTTGCCAGATGATTCAGCAGTAGCAGTTCTTGGTATTTATCCAAAGAAGATGAAACCTATACCCACAAAGATGTCTATAGTAGTTTTATTCATTACTGACAAAAGCTTGGAAGCAACCAAGATATCCTTTCAAGGTGAAAGTTCAAATAAAGTGTAGTACATGCAAACAATGGAATCTTATTTAATGCTAGAGAAATGAATTACCAAGCCATGAAAAGATATGGATATAAATATTTAATAAATATTTGATTTTAGGCTTCTACCAGTCTATCAATAGTATTAGTATATTTTAACAGTGAATGCTCAGCATTCACGAATTTACCTAATAAAATATTTTGGGTTCCATATTTTTAATACTTCAACCTCTATGATTATATTCCTAATAATTTTGAATTGGGGTAAATAAACCTTAATTTTTTGTAATTTGTTTCTTATTGCAAAAGAGCTCAATGAAATTTTAGAAAATAAAAATTTACCAAAAAAAAGTTTAGTTTACTATTGCCAAATAATTTAAAACTTTACCTTATATTCAAATACATATATTTTTCTAAATTGATTTATAGGCCACTAAAACCAAAAACTTTTAGTTATACTAGATTTCATATCATGCAATCAATGCCAGAAAGCCATCTGGCGATGACTTGTCTTAAATAGAGTTAAGATGAGTGTTATTACAATGCAAGATGGAAACAAAGATAGTATAACAATTGAGTGTTACATAACTTTTCTGTTTTGAGCAAGTTACTAATCTACAAAAGGCTTTTATCGGTGACACACTTGGGAATTTAACAAAACTTTTAAACTAGCATGTGCGACTCATTTCTGGAAAACAACACAATCAATAACACTTTCTTTAGATGAAATCATGACTATTTCTCCATTTGAATAAAAAAGGTAGCAACCCCAATAAGTTTATTGAACATGAAAAGTTGAAATGCTATAATGCTCCTAAGGAATTAAATGGTCCAGTCATGAATTACCAAAAAAGTATATAAATTACCAAAGTGTTTGTATAATTGGAATGTACAACTGCCCATTATCGTTCAATAGTGTAGGCTTGTACAAGAACTCTATAAAAGAACTCCACTTCTAAACCGTGGAAAATATGTTCCCTTTCCCGCTTTATACATCTATTAAGCCATTCATTTAGATTTTAAAATATCCACTTAATACAGGCTTTTTACTCATTTGCACAAAGACCGAGGAAGTGAAGGAGGGTGTTATACAAATATTAAAGGAAAAGATTGCTCTAGGCAGAGCAAGTAAGTATATAGACTTTGTGTGAACAGCTGGTCTGTTACTTTTGAGGAAAAGCAAGGAGGCCAATTAGGAGTTCATAGTGGTGGAGAGAGGAAGAACGTATTGATGTATGACCCTCTAGTACATTGAAACGCCTTCAGTTTTTATTTAATATGAAAGGGGAAGATACCAAAAGACTTTCAACAGCAGAATAAAATCATCTGACTTGATTTTTAGGTTAAGTTGCTGTACCAAAATAAATTTGCAGGGAGAAAGGAGTGCAGTATGTGTGGAAGTGGGGTTATCAAACAAGTTAATAATTCAGGAACATATGATGGTGTTTTTAGCATTCAGGGTGGTAATAGAAGTGGTGAGGTATGGTTTTTATTTTGTATCTATTTTGATGGTGAATATTCTGGTGAACAGGATGGGGTATGTGCAGGACAGACAATATCAACATTTATTTTACCTGCACAAACAGAAGGGTGGAGTCTTCATTCCCTGATATGGAGAGAACTCTGAGTTCAAATGTTCTTTCTGATTAAATGGCATAGTGATGATGAGGATTTAGTCAGACAGTGAAAGACAGCAGTAAGCATAGTGTTAAGCGGTAAGACATTATAATACATTTGGACATCAAAAAAAGTTGTGTTGGATCACCTGTTTATTTGAGTAAATAAATAAATAAAGCTTCCTGGGGTTCTGATAGAGGTAAAGAAGACTACTATATAATCCAAAGGGGCACGTGCACCAAATGTTTATAGCAGCAATATCCACAATAGCCAAACTATGGAAAGAACCTAGATGCCCATCAACAAATGAATATATATATATACATATATATATATATGTATATATATATGATGGAATACTATGCAGCCATCAAAAGAAATGAAATCTTGCCATTTGCGATGACATGGATGGAACTAGAGGGTATTATGCTTAGCAAAATACGTCAACCAGAGTAAGACACTATCATATGATTTCCCTGATATGAGGAAATGGAGGTGCAATGTGGTGGGTTTGGGGGACAGGAAAAGAGTAAATGAAGAAAGATGGGATCGAGAGGGAGACAAACCATAAGAGACTCTTAATCTCACAAAACAAACAGAGAGTTGCCAGGGGGTTGGGGAGGGTAGGGAGAGGGTGGTGGGGTTTTGAACATTGGGGAGGGTATGTGCTTGGTGAGTGCTGTGAAGTGTGTAAACCTGGCGATTCACAGACCTGTACCCCTGGGACTAATAATACATTGTATGTTAATTAAAAAAGAAGAAGAAGAAGACGACTACTATTAATCCAATGCTATGGTTTTCAGCAAAGAGTGTGTAATCAGGCATATTTTATTAAAGTATCCAAGTAAAATGATGGTCGAACATTGGAATAACAGAAAACATAAAAATCAGAGATTTTAAAAAGAGATATGGGACAGTGTACAGAATATAGTCAATGATATTATAATAGTGTTATATGGTGACAGATGGTGGCTATATTTGGAGTGATCATAGAATAATGTATGGAGATATTGAAAACCTGAAACCAATGTAACACTGAATATCAACTATACTCAAATAGAAGAGTAGTAAAAATAAAACATTTAAATTTAAAAAGATAAAAAGAGGGACAAGAATTTGAAAAGTGAATTCAAAAAGAGTAAAGATGAGGCTAAGACATACTCTGAACCTTGAGGAAAACACCATTTTGAAAATTCTTCCCATTTTGAGAAAACTCAAATGAATCAATACCATAAAAGAACCCATTTTCACTGAGAGATGTAATGAATGCTCAAGAAATAATATTATGACAGGATATTCTTCCCTCTGAAACAGCATACAGAAACCAGGGGAAACACTTGGAAGCAAAATAAACTATACTGAAAATAAGAATCAGGAAAAAGGTAAGTGATGAAAGATAAGAAAATTAGACCTGCGACAGAGATCTAGTGAAGAGAATTTTTAGCTTGTTGTTTAATGTTTTTGAGGATAATCTAGAGTTCATAACTGCCTTGAGACAGGCCGATTGTAGGCAGTTTAGGCAGACCCCTAAGACAGGCCTACTTTGGGCAGGTGGTGTTGGAGGAGGCCATTGGGCTGGACAAAGACAAATCCAACCATTTGACTAAAGTGTCTGTGAAGATGTTGAAGTCAGATGTCAAACCTAATCTCAGAAATGGAGATGATGAAGATGATTGGACAGCACAAGGACACCATCAACCTGCTGGGTCCTGCACACAGGACGGTTCTTCGTACACTCTCACGCAATATGCCTCCAAAGAAAACATACAGGAGTACCTGCAGGCCCAGAGGCCTCCTGACCTGGAGTACTGTTACAATATCAGCCACAATGCAGCAGAGCAACTCTCCTCCAAGGACCTGGTATCCTGTGCCTATCAGGTAGCCTGAGGCATGGAGTACCTTGCCTCCAAGAAGTGCAAACACCAAGACCTTTACACCAGGGAAGTGCTGGTGACAAAGGACAACATGATGAAGATCTCAGACTTCAGCCTTGCCAGAGATGTCACCACACCAGTTACTATAAAAAGACAACCAACTGTGGACTGCCTGTGAAGTGGATGATCCCTAAGACCATGTTTGTCCAGATCTACATCCACGAGAGTGACTTCTGGACTTTTGGGGTGATCCTGTGCAAAATCTTCACTCTGGAAGCCTCCCATATACTGGAGTGCCTGTGGAGTTGGTTTTCAATCTGCTGAAGGAGTCATTTGATGGATAAGCCAATAAGTGCACCAGAGAGTTATACAATAATACAATACAATAATAATACAATAATTAGGAGAGGCTGGCATGTGGTACCTGCAAGCTGCTGGTAGAAGACCTGGATCATACTGTGGCCTTGACCTCCAACCAGGAGAACCCGGACCTGTCCTTGGCCCTGGAACAATACTGTCTATGCTTTCCCTACACCCAAAGCTCCACCTGCTCCTCAGAGAAGAATTCCTCCTTCTCTCATGTGCCGTTGCCCAGGGAGGCCTATCTGCCCTGACACCCAGCGCAGCTTGCCAATGGTGGACTCAAATGACTAGTATCCCTATTACTCCTGTCCAGATTCCATCATAACCTGTAACCATTACCCCCAACCCTCCCTGAAAGACTCACTGCCTTCTCCTTTGTCCCTTTCCTACTGGCAGGAGCCAGCTGCCTACCTGAGGCCTTCACCCCCTTGAAGTTCACCTCTCTTCCCCTTCCTCTTCCTCCTCCTTACAACCTGCTCATAAAAGAAAGGCACAGAGAGGCAGGTACTTGCTCGTGGCTACTTCCTTCCCTCCCATATGTTGGACCAAGACCCCTCCCTGGCATCTGGTACTGCCTGGATGTCAAGGGAGTAGGAGATGAGGCATGCCAGTGAAAGCTGTCAGAGCTCTCCGGTTTTGGTTTGTCTGCTTAGCATAACATGTAAGACTGAGTTCTGGTGGCAGGGACCTAGTCCTTGGGGCTATAGCACTAGCGAGGGGAGGTCAACTGCTCTGGGCCTTGGCTAAGAGCAACCCCTGCTCCAGAGATATGGTGCCAAGGGCTTATTAATTATGATTCTAATTTGCTTTGCTGACCAAATGCCTGGTATCAACAGATGGGAAGGCAAAGACTGGAAGCAGTGTTGTGACCATGGGGTCCAGCCCCAAACTATGAAGAAAACACAAAGTGTATAAATCTGAGTAAGTATATATTTAAACACCTCTTTAAATAGGTTGTTATCAAAGATTTAATCAATGGGTAATATGCTTCTCATGGCTGGGAAGCATCAGTTGCCATATATTAAAAACAAAGGAAAGAGGTGTCTGGGTGGTTTCCTCCGTAAGTGTCCCTTCTTTTCAGATCATTATCCCAGGGTCCTGGGATGGAGCCCCAATTCAGGCTCTCTGCTCAGTAGGAAACCTGCTTCTCCTTTTCCCTCTGCCCTGCTTATAGTTCCTCTTCCTGTCTCTCTGTCTGTCAAATAAATAAAATATTTAAAAAAAAAAGAAACAAAATGTTTTTAAAAGTTCTTTTTTTTTTTTTTAAATTTTCTAGGGGTGCCTGGATGACTCAGTTGTTTAAGCAGATGTTTGCCTTTGGCTGAGGTCATGATTCCAGTGTACAGTGATCCAGCCCTGCATGGGATTACTTGCACCCCAAGGAGCTTGCTTCTTCCTCTCCCTTTGCACGTTATTCCTCCCACTTGTGTGCTTCCTCTCTCTCTCTCTCTTGCTTTCAATAAACAAATAAAATCTTTACTAAATAAATTAATAAATAAACCTACTTTCAGATTAGGTCCCTTAACAAAAATGGCTACTGCTTCATTTAAAAAAAAAAAAAGATAATTTAGAAAGATGCTTCCAGTGCTAAAAAGTTGGTTTTTTTTTTTTCAGGATTAAATATAGAAGTGCTTTATAAAGTAAAAGAAAAACTATGCTATATTAACACTAATAACACTATAACTTTGGTGGTTATATCAAGATAATGAAAAGTGATTTTAAAGCAAATTTCATTATCAGACATAAAGATCAAGTCAAAATTACAGAGGAGTAAAAGGATGAATTTATCAGGGAGTATAATAATTCTTGACTTTTAATACTTAATAACAGATTTGGGGATATATAGGGAAAAACTAAGAACAAAAATCATAACTTCTACCTTAGAAGAGAAATGGAAAAAAGACTCAACACCTTTATTTTGAGATTATATAGACAAATGGTCATCAAATTTGTAAGATATGTAAGACTTGAACAAAATTATCAACTAACTAGATATGTTTGATATTACAGAACACTCCCAACAACCGCAGACTACATATATCTTAAGCCATGATTTTGTTTGCAAAGGTCAACATTGATAATGCTCTAGTCATACCTCCGTGTACCAGGAAAGAATTAGCATATTTCTTGAAAGACACAGCTATCAAAGCTCCATTGAGAAACCATAATGATGGAGAAGGGATTTGCAAATTATATATCTGATAATGGACATCTACTCTGTTTATTAAAAAATGAATAAAAATAAAATACCTTACTAATAACCAAACAGAGTATCCAGTTTTACATGTGAAGAAAATTATTGAAGAGACATGTCACCAAAAGGATATGGATGGCTTATAAGCACATGACAAATTTCTCAACATTTAGACATTAAAGAAATACAAATTAAAATCATAATGAGACATGCTTACATATCTATTAGAATGGCTAAAATTATAAAGGCTAATTTACTTCGTCTGAGCTAGATTGAGAAGCAACAAAAAATCTAAACTGTTGTTGGCATATATCATGATACCACCACTTTGGAAAATAGTTTGAAAATTTTTTTAAATGCAAAATTCGTTGCAGTTACACCAATAGCCATTTTACTTCAACACATTTAACCAAGAGAAACAAACGCTATGTTCGTACAAGGACTTGTATATGAATTTCATAGCAGCTATATTTTTAAGAATTGAAAACAGTAGAAATGTTCATCAATGTCCATCAATAGAGCAAAGACAAATTATGATCTATTCATTAAAGAGATTACTATTCAACATCAAAATGAACTATTTACAATTGGAGATTCTCAAAGTAATGGTGCTGAGAAAAGAAAAGCCAGGCAATGAATAGAATATACTGTGTGATTTCATGACTATAAAAAAAATCTAGAAAATACAAATTTATATAAAGTCACAGTCATCAAATATATTGGTGTGATTTTAGTGCCTTCTTCTGTGCTCCCATAGCTTCCTACACTTGGATCTCCAAGCATTTGTTACACCATGTGAAAATATGAACTCTTTTTCTTTATTCTGTCTTACTAGAATAAGAATCCTTGAAATTTTATGGACATTTGAACTCTCAGTTATTAGTAGAAATTCTATCACACAGTAAGTTTTCAAATATAAAGCCACAGTTTTACAATGACTTCTAAGCTTTTACATGATCTAGCCACTCATTTAACCTCTGTGACCTCTTTCCCTGCTACTCTTCAGTCCCTCACAGTGGCCTCCTTGCTATTCCTCAGATATGCCAGGCATGATCCAACCTAATGGCCTTCAAGATAGCCAATTCCTTTGTCTGGAGTGACCTTATTGCTGATAGTTCTGGGCAAATTCATCACCTTTCCATACGTTTGTTCAATTGTCAGCTTCATTGTAACTACCCTGATCTTCCTAATAAAATTCTTACCTCCCCATCCCCTGCCTAGCAACCTTGATTTTTCTCATCCTGATCTAATTTTTCTTTTTCCCCATTTCACTCATCATTTTTGAATGCACTATGCAATTTTTATTCAGGTTTATACCTTTTAATTGTCTCACCCATTAAAATAAACGTTCTACAAATCCAAGTATTTCATTTACCAGTGTAGTCTGAAGTAATATCTGCCATATAATAGACAGTAGACAATTGGTAAATTTCAGAATAAATTAATGATGAGAGTATACTGAATTTCATAAGTCATTTCAATATTTTTTCCAAAAAATAAACTATGTAAAACATACCTTAAATTTACTTTCAAAATATTTTATAGCATATAATGAACAAAAGAAGACAAAAGACGACAAAAAAACCCAAAATAAGCAAAAGCCTCAAAGAAACAATCATATGAATAACCATTTCAAACCTACTTAAAAATTGCATAATACCACACTCCTAGATCCTCTCTGAATGCTCTAAAATAACCTTCGAAAGAAATACATTTTTTAAAATTACAGATTTTTTGGCAAATAATTTAATAAAATAAAAATTTCATTCATCTATGTAGATCATAATAAATGTTTTTAATAAGCATAAAATTATAACTCTGAAGTGTGCTAAAATGAAACCACCTGCTAAGGGTGAGAGAACAAAAATAAACATCATTTTTCCAAATAAGAGGAATTTATTACCTTTGAATCAAAGCATGTGGATTTGTTCAAACTGGCAATAAAGCAATATGGAAACAGAATCCATAGAAAGTCATATTTTAGATTTCTAAAAGACTTCAAAGTGAAGAGTATACATTTTTTAAATGCTACATAATGCTACATAATGACAAGATGACAGGTTGTGACAAATAGCATTTTAAAAGCTCTACTCATAATGGAACTGAAAGTGTCATTTCCCTATAATTTTATATATGTCATTAATTTACTATATTTGGATACAACACATTACCAAACAGATGTTCATCAAAGACTAAATCATTTTTAATGGAACATAATATTTTGAACCTACATCTATTAATCATTTTTTTCGATCTAACATTTATAGTCTCGCTAAACAATTGATCAGATATTGACAAATTTAAAAAAAATATAGGATAAAAAGTCGTGTTTGGAAAAGTAGATTTTCTTTGAAATTTGCATTTAAATGAAAATATTGCTGATATTTTTAAGACTTTAAATGTAATTTTATATATATCTGACCTATCAGATGATATAAAATTTTTGGAGAAAATATGACATATTTTTTTGATCTTGGTTGAAGGTATTAATAAAGATCAACTGCTTGTATTATTTGTATTGTGATATCTTAGTTAATAAACATGAATAACTGGTATAAAATATGTTTTTTAAAAAATTTTATTTATTTACTTGACAGAGATATCAGGAAGGCAGAGAGGCAGGCAGAGAGAGAGAGGAATGGAAGCAGGCTCCCTGCTGAGAAGAGAGCCCACTGTGGGACTCAATCCCAGGAACCTGGAATCATAACATGAGCCGAAGGCAGGGAATTTAAACCCACTGAGCCACCCAGGCACTCTAAAATATGATTTTTTTATATATAGAATTATAGTTCTTGCCAAAATATGGAACTAGCTGGAACTGAATGCCTCCTTCAAAGTCAGCTCTTTAAAAATTATGCAAGTTTAATATAGAACTATTTCAGATATGAACCAAAAACAAAGAAATGATGATAAATTCCTTAAAAGACTCAAAGTTGCTCTTGACTGGTATGTTTCAAGCTCTATTCCTGGTTTGAGGACAGTTTTTAACAGGCCTGTCACTGTAGAAATCAGCTGGATGTTTAGAGGCTATCAGAACTGTGCAAAAACCTTGAAGGGGTAAAGACTTGAAAATTCTTTAGAGAGATTAGCTCCCTAAGGCATTATTCATCCACACATTTTCCTCCAAACAATTAAGACTGATGGATGAGGGGCACCTGAGTGTCTCTCTAATCACGTGGGTGGTGGGTTAAGCCTCTGCCTTCATCTCAAGTCATGGTCTTTGTGTCCTGGAATCCAGCCCCACATCGGGCTCTGCTCAAAAGGAAGCCTGCTTTCCTCCCTGCTTGCCTGCCTCTCTGCTTACTTGTAATCTCTCTCTCTCTCTCTCTCTCTCTCTGTGTCCAATAAATAAATAAAATCTTTAAAAAAAGGCTGATGGATGCTAAATTATGAAAACTGCTCCCTCCAAATGATGCTTCTTCATAAAGATTTAAGAATTTAAAATTGTAAGAATTTAAAATTGAAACTTGATTGTAGGATTTATGTTACAGAATAACATCAAGTGAAGGCAGTTATTTTTAGATCTGAAGTACTTGTGATTCTGAATTCTTGGCCTCATTAGTAAATTTATTTTTAAATTCTCCCATGGAGTGGTGATTGGCCTTCAGTCTTTCACTGATGTACATCATTGGGTCAAATGTGAGTGTGTGCCCAGATCTATATATAATCTTCTTTGTATTTCACTGGAGATGGCATTTCTGAGTTTTGTTCAATTGAATTTGGACAGATGTTTTAATAGTCACTTCTAGAGTTGGCCCTGGAGAATATCTTCCTTTTTTTTTCTCTCTTCCTGATTCTCTGAAAAACCCGGACTAATTCACATTATCACAGTCATATCACAATTCAAGTTTTTCCAAACACTATAGCTGCAAAATAGAAGGAAGCTACTCAGAATGTAATGCTATTGTGAATGATTGAGAAAGAAAACATTATTATAATTAAGCTACCAGGTTTCAATGTATTTTATTGTTGCTTAGAAAATCCTAGCATACCCAGACTTTACAGAGATTTGATGATAGTAAGAGGAGCTGAACTCATGGACCAAAATAACTATGCACATAAAAAGTACAATTACTTACCTAAAAAAGATGATGTGGTTAACTTTATATGGCAATCAAAGTGTTATTGGAACAGGAATTTAAAAAAGCTTAGGGGCGCCTAGGTGGCTCAGTGGATTAAGCCACTGCCTTCAGCTCAGGTCATGATCTCAGGGTCCTGGGATCAAATCCTGCATCAGGCTCTCTGCTCAGCAGGGAGTCTGCTTCTCTCTCTCTCTCTCTCTCTCTCTCTCTCTCTTTCTGCCTGCCCTCCGTCTACTTGTGATTTCTCTCTGTCAAATAAATAAATAAATAAAATATTAAGAAAAAAGAATGACTGTACTTTTAAAAAATAGCTTAAAAGGGGCACCTGGGTGGCTATGTGGGTTAAAAAGACATGTAGACCTGTGGATTAGAGTAGAGTGCCCAGATATGGACCATCAACTCTATGGTCAAAAAATCTTTGACAAAGCAGAGAAAATTATACAGTGGAAAAAAGACAGCCTCTTCAATCAATGGTGCTGGAAACATTGGACAGCTATGTTTGGAAGAATGACACTCAACCATTCTCTTATACCATACATAAAAATAAATTCGAAATGGACAAACGACCTCAACGTGAGGCAGCAGTCTATCAAAATCCTAGAGGAGAACATAGGCAGTAACCTCTTGGACACTGGCCACAGCAAATTCTTTCAAGACATGTCTCTAAAGACAAAGGAAACAAAAGCAAAAATGAACTTTTGGGACTTCATCAAGATCAAAAGTTACTGCACAGTAAAGGAAACAGTCAACAAAATGAAGAGACAACCCACGGAAAGGGAGAAGATTTTCACAAATGACATTACAGATAAAGGGCTGATATCCAAGATCTATAAAGAACTCCTCAAACTCAACACACAAAAAACAGATAATCATGTCAAAAAATGGACAGAAGACATGAACAGACACTTCTCCAAAGAAGACATACAAATGGCAAACAGATGCATGAGAAAATGGTCATCATCATTAGCCATCAGGGAGATTCAAATCAAAAGCACATTGGGATACCACCTTACACAGTTAGAATGGCCAAAATTAACAAGGCAATAAACAACAAGTGTTGGAGAGGATGTGGAGAATGGGGAACCCTCTTACACTATGGGTGAGAATGCCAGTTGGTGCAGCTACTTTGGGATACAGTGTGGAGACTCCTTAAGAAATTAAAATTAGAGCTACCCTATGACGCTGCAATTGCACTACTGAGTATTTACCCCTAAGATACAGATGCAGTGAAAAGAAGGGACATCTGTACCTATAGCACCAATGGCCACAGTCATTAAACTTTGGAAAGAACCAAGATGACCTTCAATGGATGAACGAATAAAGAAGATATGATCCATTTTTACAATGGAGTATTATGCTTCCTTCTGAAAGGAAGGATACCCAACTTTTGTAACAACATGGACGGGACTGGAGGAGATTTTCCTGAGTGGAATAATTCAAGCAGAGATTGTCAATTTTCATATGGTTTCACTTAATTGTGGAGCATAAAGAATAACACAGAAGACACTGGGTGATCAAGAGGAGAAGTGAGTGGGGGGAAATTGGAGGGGGAGACAGACCATGAGAGACTCTGAGAAACAAACTGAGAGTTTTGAGGAGAGGGGGCAGAGGGTTGGGTAAGCCTGTTAATGGGAGTTATGGAGGGCACATTTTGCATGGAGCACTGGGTGTGGTGCATAAACAGTGAATTTTGGAACCCTGAAACAAATAAAATAAAAATGACAACAACTCCTTTTCCCAACATGCGGTAGGAGTCCCCCAAATGATTGGAAGCAGCCTCCACTAGAGATCAATCCACTGCATGTTGAAGGTCCTCCCACTTCAAAAAGACCAAGAAATATCCAATCCCAAAACAAAGTAAGGGCCAGCTCCACCTCATGGAATACCACCTGCTCTCCCTTAGATAATGTGCTGTTGCTTTAATAAACCTGCCTTCTGCTTTCACTTGGGCATTGATCTCTAATTCTCACGTGCCAACAATAAAAATAATGATGGTTTACCGTTACAATTCATAGAAAAGGAGGTACAGGGAAATTGAATGGAAGGGAATAACAAAGTAGGTTCTTAAGTCAATCTTCCTTGTAAAAACATTAACCTGAAAGAGCATTTCTGCCACCTCTCTCCTGTTTGATATGATAAAGAATGACCATGATACATGAATTATAGTTCGGGATTTTGAAAATCATAATAGCTTTATACCAACACTTGAGCTTTTATTTATTTATTTATTTATTTATTGCTAACAAGATAGGTCGATTGGATATGCGGTTCCTGACAACCAACCTCAGAAGAGATTCCATCTTTATGAGAAGTCAGAAAGAACCACAAACCAAACCTAAAAATGGATTCAAAGAGAAAATACTCTTAAAAATTTCCCTTCCTGGGGCACCCGAGTGGCTCAGTGAATTTGGCTCACTGGGCCTTTGCGTTCGGCTCAGGTCATGATCCTAGGGTCCCGGGATTGAGGCCCATGTCTGGCTCTCTGCTCAGCAGGGAGCCTGCTTCCACTTCTCTCTCTGCCTACTTGTGATCTCTGTCTGTCAAATAAATAAATAAAATCTTAAAAAAATTTTTTTCTTGGGCACCTGGGTGGCAGAGTGAGTTAAAGCCTCTGCTTTTGGCTCAGGTCATGATTCCAGGGTCCTGGGATCGAGCCCCACATCAGGCTCACTCCTCAGCAGGAAGCCTGTTTCTTCCTCTCTCTCTGCCTGCCTCTCTTCCTACTTGTGATCTCTATCAAATAAATAAATAAAATCTTTAAAACTAAAATTTCCCTTCCTATCAGAAGCAGACCAAACCACTAACAAATTCCCCAGAAAGCTTCATCTAAAAGGTTGTACTTTCTTCAGACACCCAGCAGGACCTTCTTCTCGGGGCCTGGTATTTCTTCAATGGCCTATTCCAGAGAATAAGACACTAAACTACTGAGCGCCAAGGGCCTCAGAACCACGAAGAGATGATGAGGTGCACAATGCATGCCTCTGGTCACCAAGAGGGTATGTAAAAGTTTGCTGCTTTTCTGCATTTTTCAAAGCTGAGTTTTTAGCTGGTGGCCGCTCCTTTAGGATAAATTGCTGATACCGTATAGTAAAAGCTATTATATGATCTTTTACAAACCATTTCCTATCTTTGCAATCTCATGTGCCAAGACAGACACGGATTATTTAAAACCCTGAAGAGAGTGCTATTGCATTTAAATTGCCTGTATCCTTCGTGCAATATATTTATGATTGATGATTTAGTTAAAATATATATAAATATAACTAAAATATAACTGTTTTAAATATTTATTCTCAGTAAACGATTTCAAACTATGCTCATTTAAGTAAGTTGGTGCATAATCCCATTTCTATTAAAACATAGTGCAAGGACCAATGCCGCGCTTCCCAGAGAACCCCAAGCTCTTTTTCTAGAATGGCCATATGCCTATGTATCAGGCGTCCTCTTTTCACTCCCTTTGTGGAGCACCTACCATGGAGGTCATGTAATAACCAATAATCAAAAAACAAACAAAAAACCCAAACATCCAGGTCGAAGTGATTCCCGCGTGCCATGATGCAATGGCAGACCTTGCCTGGAGACTAGGAGACTGCTCAAACAGATTGCGGGCAAGCATCTCAGCCCAGGCTTGTGCTGGGGAAGCTGGTTCCCGGCTTTGGGCACAATCAGGAAGCCAGCGAAGTGACCCTAGAGTGCAGCCGGGGTTTAGGGCAGATGATCTTTCTGCAGCCAGGCAGCAGGCGGACACGCCTTGGGAAGCCAGGCTAGGAGGCTGCCCAGCGCTGGCGATGGCCAGGCTGGCAGGCCCCCGGGGCTTCGCTGGCGCCATTGCCCCAGGCCGCACCTCAGGACGGAGGGGGATGGGGGTGAGGGCGGGGGCGGCCCGGAGAAGGGGCTTTGCTAATTACCGAAGCGGGAACTGAGCTCGCGGAGGAAGCGGTGGAGAGTCTGAGAGGAGGTGGAGGGGCTGGCGGAGGAGGGGCGCGCAGCGCCGCGGTGCTCTGCTGAGGCCCAGTCGGCACTGCAGGAGCCCCACCCTCCCGCGCTCCAGCCCAGCCCCTGAGGCCGCGCTGTTCAGCTCCCATGGCCCACTGCCCCGCCCCGCCCCAAGGCTTCCCCGGATGACCCTCTGGGAGCAGGTAAAATGACACCGCGCTGCGCCTTCACCAGGAGCAGAAAGCGCGGGCCGTGAGCTCGCGGGGGTGTCGGGACCCAGCCTCCCGCGACCCCCGGGGCAGCGGGACCACCCCGGACGAAGCGCCACACCCGGGTCCTCACGGGGTCGGGCGGGGACGGAGCCAGGCGAGGTGCCCCCTGCAGCGACCGCAATAGCCCCCATCGTTTGGAACCCCCACGTGCGGGTGCCGAGGACCCCCTTCCTCATCCCGAGCTGTGGCCCCGCCACTTTTGTTCTGGACTTGGGATCCCAGGTAGAAACTAGTCCTTCAGACCTCCCTGGCAGCAAGGAGCACAGGGAGGGATTCTCAGTCCTGTGTGTCCCCCGCCCCCCTCTTCCTCTCGCCACATTCACATGCCTTCTGGCCTCCCTTTCCTCTCCTCCTTGTCACTTTTATTAAATGGTTTTGTTCTGCATGTTCACCTGCAGAGCGATTTCATCAATGAATATACAGGAAACTGAGTTGGAGCCCACCTGTGGAGGCCTTTCATTAGAATGGTCTCTGGTTCTAGCCTCAGTTCAGAATACTGCGTGTACCTGAGGACCGAGTCCAGATGTTTCTTTCATCTCTGATTTGAATTTGAAATCCTAATGTCACTATGACCTGGGAAGCCGAGGTCCACAGCATCTTCATCTGAAATTCCACTAGAGCTCCCATTTACCTAGTGCCCAGCCTGAGTCTGTTTTCCACTACTGTCAGGGTTCTAGAAGTTCATGCACTGCCCACCACTGACAGTAGGGGCATCTCTCTGTCCAGATTTTCCCTTTACATAAGGAGGTCAGTTACAGGAGATTAGGGCCCACTCTAACCACCTCACTGTAATGTGATTGCATCTGTAAGGACTCTAGTTCCAAATAAGGTCACGTTCTGTGGTACCAGAGATAAGGACAGCAGCAAGGTTTCTGGGGATAATGCAGGTCAGCTCTTAACAGTCCACTCTCTGGCTCCCCAAATTCATGTCCTTCCCGTGTGCAAAATACCTTCACCCAATGCCCTCCAAAGCACTAATCATCCCAGAATCAACTCAAAATCTGAAATCTCATTTGTCCTCCTCCTCTCAAAGACCTAGATCTCACCCAGACCATGGGACCTGAGGACTGCATCCAGAAGCCACAGTCTCCTGGTAAAGCTGCCCATCAGGTCCTGACATCACCCTCATTCGTCGCAGCAGCCGAGGGCCTACAGTTCTGAGAGACAGTTTCTCAGAGGAAGTTTGAAGACCACCTCAGAGGACGTTCTTTGGGAGTGGATGAAGAGGGAAGGGGGTCAGAGCCTCCTGCCATTCCCAGGGCACCCAGAACCCAGAGAGTGAGGCCTTGGGTGCTTTCTAGTGACAGTTTCAAGGCAATTCTTTGACTTTGGGACTTCAGAGTTAATTTAGTTTTCATTTGTGATTATTATTTTTGTGTGGGGGCCATAGCATTTCATTTGACCTATGGCTGTTTTCACTCCCGGTTCTGAAGAAGCCCCTAAATCCTAACCCTGTTGAGGACTCTGAAAGCTCTCAGAGCAGCAGTACTGGGGGACAGTGTGGATACATGGTTTGGTTTCTCCTCTGGCCTGATTCTGCGGCAGCCCCGCTCTGTCCTCCTCAGACTTCAGAGCAATAGCTGAATAAGTGGAGAAAGGACCAGGGGGTCAGGAAGGTGGCCATGGAAGAGTGACTTCTCTGGAGGGTGGCTGAGCTAGTGAGTGAGCGTGTTAGTCCAGCTGTGCCTGCAGTCTGGATGGAGCTGAACAGGGGCCAGCGAAGGGGAGGAAGAGCAGAGAGCAGGGAAAAAGGGACCATGGAGGAGATCCAGACGAAGGGAAGTAATTGGGGGAGAGAAGAAACTCTAGAAGACAGGCATGTAAGAAAAGATAAGGGATGAAGTGGGCATCAGGAAAGGGCACCACCAGGGAAGGAGAGAGGGGAAGGGAGAGCAATGGAGGGAGGAAAGGGGAAAGGAAGAAGGGAGGAGTCAGCACGCCAGGGCTCCCCCTGCATCTGAAGAAGAGGTGCCTGGTCCCCCCTGTCAAACAGGATGCTCACTCTTTGGTCCCAGTTTCTGCTCCCAGTGCTACTGGGCTTTGCAGCAAATTAATGACATATATAAAATTATAGGGAAATGACACCTTCGGTTCCATTATGAGTAGAGCTTTTAAAATGGTCTCATGAGGCAGGAATTCTAGCCATTGGCTGTGCAAGGCATGAGGCCTGTTAGTGATTCTACTCTTTCCTCTGCAGAATGGGTCTTTCTACATTCCAGGAACTTTCTACCCCAATAAACAATGTGGCGATTCTCTCAGTTTGTTGTACTTTTGGTTTAAACAGCCAACTGTCTCTTAAAAAGGACTTTTGTTTAAAGTCCTTTAAAAAAAAAAGTCCTTTCAAAAAAATCTTGTTTTTTATTTTTTATTTTTTAATCCCATATGTTTACTCTGATCCTGGAACTTTGTCATTTTGAACTTCTCTACTGATTAAAATATTCTTCATCATCAGCACTTACTGCTCTCCTCTCCTGGTGGTCTCTCCAGAAAAGGTCTTCTCTAGCTCTTCTAGCAGGAGATGGGCACTTCCCCTCTACCCCTGTTGCCGGACCAAGCTTACCTATCCTGCAGGGTCAGGTCGGCCTGGCCTTTTATCTGTTGTTCTCTTCTGAGTGGTTAGTTTTTCATAGATATCGTGCTTTGCTTTTGTCAGGATTTACCCTGCACTATCAAAACCCTTTTCTTGTGCCAGTGAAGCCTAAGAAACAGTCCTGATGAGAGAACCAGGATCTCGAACAGATAATATTTATCCTGAATGTTCTATCGAAAATGAAAAATACATTTCTGAGAAGCATCAAGTTCTCTGAGATGGGAAGTTTCACCAACTCTGTCATGTAGGGGCATCAATTCTGATTCTGTGTCAATTTTCCTTCTTTCCCAGCTAGTAATTCTGTACCTCAGAAAGCCCACACTCAACCGTTTCCTCTCTCAAAGGCAGTTGCTCTTAGAGTCTGCACATGGCACTTGGGGCCTGCTGGTCGTTGGCTACTGCCCTCTGTACCTTGGGTCTAACAGCTGCGTGGCATCAAGATGAGAACGTCTCTTGTTCTAAGACTTAATATAGTTTGGGGCAAATGGTAAGCAATAATCACTTATTTTGTTGATCCAAGCGTTCGACCTTTCTTAATTATTCTAGTACCACAGTTTACTTGTTCTAAGATTTGTCCCACCCCATCTTAATATCTCTTAAGGTGGCACGCACCTTGCACTTGAGGACATATCCTAGTTTAACTGACAGCATTTCTCTTTCTTAGTCGAACATAAACTATAGTGCATCTTACCCTTGATGAAAGCTAGGATGCAATTAAATACTCTATTATGGTTATGATTCTGATATTTGAAATCCTCTGGTAGCTCCCTGTGCCCCCACAGTGTCGTGCCTCACCTCCTTGGAATAGTGTACAAACCATCTCATCCCCAATGTTAACCCCGGGGCTCAGCCTCCATCCCCAGGTGATGCTGCCAGATCAGCTGTCGGTTGTCAATGAACTTGCTGTAGTTTCCCGAATGCACTGTGCTGCCTCCTGGCACTTTGAAACTTGACACACTCATCCTCATTTTTCGCTTTGCCCATGTCTATCCCCTCCCCTGAAAATCTGCTCCTAAGTGGCTTTTCTCAGCTCCAACCTACCCTTGGCAGTCTTTTATCTCCCTGTGGTAAAACCTGTCACACTGCACCATGGACATGCCCGGTGGCCCCCTGAGGAGACAAAAGGGACAGTGATGGCCCCCCAGCATTTGCAGCTCTAGTGCAGAGCCCCATGCCTGGCTTGCAGGAAATGCCAGATCATGAAGACAAACGGAGATCATCCTCTGGCTAAAACCAGCCCTTATTTGCCTACCGCAAGGATCTGGATCAATAAAGAGCAGCCAGTTATTATTGCTGTTTTTCTAGGGATTTTTCCCCATATATTTCCCTGGTCTTTACTCTTTTAGTAGCACTTTAATTCAGGCTTCAAGCACTTCCTAGTCTGATCAGGTGAAATCATTTTCCTTCCCATACCCTCGATGATTTTACACCTAGTAATTCTTTTTTTAAAGATCTTATTTACCCACTTGACAGATCACAAGTAGGTAGAGAGGCAGGCAGAGTGAGGGCGGGGGGAAGCAGGCTCCCCGCTGAGCAGAGAGCCCGATGTGGGGCTCCATCCCAGGACCCTGAAATCATGACCTGAGCCGAAGGCAGAGGCCTAAACCACTGTGCAACCCTGGAGCCCCATATCTCGTAATTTTTAATCAACGTGGATTTGCTGCATCAAATAGTTCCTTCTTCTTCAAATATAAATATATAAATATATTGATCAAGTCACGTGCATGTCCTAGGAGAATGTCATACCTTTAGTAGCGAACTTGAAATCTTGGCCATTGGTTTTGATTTTTGTTTTGGTTTGATTTGGTTTGGTTTTTGTAAATTTAAAAATCTCTCCATCCTTTGGCTCTGTCTGACCTGAGTGCTTTCAGCTGTTTCTGCAACAAAATTGTCCTGGCAGCGAAAACTCTCATTGTTTTCAGTGGCGCCCCCTTCTGAACACTTTGTTAATAAAAAGCTTTTTTTTTTTTTTTTTTGGCTATTGTAAATGTGGACAACAATTAGGAATTTCAAAGTGGTGAACCTCAGATAATTTTCTCTAAGTGTGGGGTGAGGGTTACTCAAAAAGGAACTTGACAAGTCTTTAAAAATATTGATAATCATTATAACATACCGTGACTTATTGTTACTGTGCTCTTAACTGGGCCAACACTTGTTGGCTTCTGAGAAAGACTAACATAGTTCTATACGGTTCTGGCGGCGTTCTAGCACAGGGTCTCAAGAGGCAGGGATTCTAGCTACTGGCTGTACACATTACTGAAGTTCTTTGTTCCCTTTAAACATTATTTCTCTCTTGATATGCATTCTTGTTTTGTATTATATTGCATTATAAAGTTTTTTTTTAACAGACTGCATTTTTTAGAGTAGTTTGGGGATCAAAGTAAAATTCCCTTTCCCCACATACACACAGCCTTCCCCATTATCAACATCCTGTACCACGGTGATAATTTTTCACGCTCACTGACCCTACACTGACACATCATTATCACCCCAAAGTCCACAGTTTACATTAGAGTTCACTCTTGGTGGGGCACCAGGGTGGCTCAGTGGGTTAAGTCTTCTGCCTTCGTCTCCGGTCATAATCTCACAGTCCTGGGATCGAGCCCCAGACCAGACTCTCTGCTTGGCAGGGAGCCTGCTTTCCCCCAACCCCTGCTTTCCCCGCCTGCCTCTCTGCCTGCTTTGATGCCTGTCAAATAAATAAATAAAATCTTAAAAAAACCTTTTCTCATAGAGTTCACTCTTGGTATAGTATCTTATGCATTTTGACAAATGTGTAGTGATATATATCTAAAATATCATGCATATCATACAGAACATTTTCACTGGCCTAAAAATCCTCTGTGCTCTGCCTGTTCATCCTCCTCCTCTCCTAACTGCTACAAACCGCTGACTTTTATACAATTTGCATAGTTCTGCCTTTTCTAGAATGTCATATAGTTGGAACCTTGCAACATGAAGCTTTTTCAAATTGACTTCTTTCACTTATTATGACAGATTTTAAGTTTGTTCCTTGTCTTTTCATTGCTTGATAGCCATTTCTCTTTATCGCTGAATCATATCCCATTGTTTCAATGGACCACAGTTTATCTATCCATTCTCCTCCTGAAGGACATCTTGGTTACTTCCAACTCTTGGCACTTATGGGTAAAGCTGTTACAAACACAGGTTTATATGCAGGATTCTGTGTACACAAAGTTGTCGCTCTTTTGGGTGAGTACCAAGGAGCACGATTGCTGGATCATATGGTAAGAATATGTTTAGTTTTGTAAGAAACTGCCCAGCTGTCTTCCAAAGTGGTAGCACCATTTTGGTGTTCTCACCAGAATGAATGAGAGTTTCTCTTGTTCCTCATCGTCAAAAGCATTTTATGTTGTCAGTATTTTGGATTTTAGCCATTCTAATAGATGTGTAGTGATAGATCATTGTCTTATTTATTTATTTATTTTTTAAAAAGATTTTATTTATTTATTTGACAGAGAGAGATCACAAGAAGACGGAGAGGCAGTCAGAGAGAGAGAGAAAGGGAAGCAGGCTCCTCCTGAGCAGAGAGCCCAACGTGGAACTCGATCCCAGGACCCTGAGATCATGACCTGATCCAAAGGCAGCGGCTTAACCCACTAAGCCATCCAGGCACCCCTCATGTTCTTTTAATTTACAATTCCTTAATTAGACATGCTGTGGATCATCACAGCATCTGTTCATATCATTATTGCCATCTCAATATCTTCTTAAGTGAGGTGTCTGTTCCAGTCCTTGCCAATTTTTCAATCAGGTCATTCATTTTCTTGTGTTTGAGTTAATAAATGAATAAATAATAATAATAAATAATAAATAAATAAATAAAAAATGAATGAATGAATGAATTTATTATATATATTATATATGTTATATATAATATATATTATATATATTATTATATATTAAATAATTTATTAAAAATAAATTTACTAATGAGGCCAAGAATTCAGATTCACAAATACTTCAGAACTAATAATAACTGCCATCACTTGTTGTTATTGTATAAGATAAATCCTACGATCAAGTTTCAATTTTAAATTCTTACAATTTTAAATTCTTAAAACCTTATGAAGAAGCATCATTTGGAGGGAGCAGTTTTCATAATTTATCATACATCAGCCTTTTTTTTAAGATTTTATTTATTTATTGGACACAGAGAGAGAGAGAGAGAGAGATTACAAGAAAGCAGAGAGGCAGGCAAGCAGGGAGGGAAGCAGGCTTCCTTTTGAGCAGAGCCGGATGTGGAGCTGGATCCCAGGACCCAGAGACCATGACTTGAGATGAAGGCAGAGGCTTAACCCACCACCCACGTGATGAGAGAGCCCCTCCGGTGCCCCTCATCCATCAGCCTTAATTGTTTGGAGGAAAATGTGTGGATGAATAATGCCTTAGGGAGCTAATCTCTCTAAAGGATTTTCAATCTTTACCCCTTCAAGGTTTTTGCACAGTTCTGATAGCCTCTAAACATCCAGCTGATTTCTACAGTGACAAGCCTGTTAAAAACTGTCCTCAAACCAGGAATAGAGCTTGAAACATACCAGTCAAGAACAACTTTGAGTCTTTTAAGGAATTTATCATCATTTCTTTGTTATGATTCCAGGTTCCTGGGATTGAGTCCCACAGTGGGCTCTCTGCTAAGCAGGGAGCCTGCTTCCATTCCTCTCTCTCTGCCTGCCCCTCTGCCTTCCTGTGATCTCTGTCCAGTAAATAAATAAAATTTAAAAAAAAAACCATATTTTATTTGTCCTTTCACCTATGGAAGGATATCTTGGTTGCTTCCAAGCTTTTGTCAGTAATGAATAAAACTTCTATAGACATCTTTGTGGGTATAGGTTTCATCTTCTTTGGATAAATACCAAGAACTGCTACTGCTGAATCATCTGGCAAGAATATGTTTAGTTTTGTAAGAAACTGCCAAGTTGTTTTCCATTCTTTATTCTCAATAGACATGGAAGAACATTCCTGTTGCTCCACATCCTCACCAACATTTCGTGTTCTGTTGTCAGTGTTCTGGATTCTGGGTATGTACTGGTGTCTCTTTTTTGTTTTAATTTGCATTTTCCTGATGACATATGATGTGAAGCATCTTTTTATATGCTTATTTCCATTTGTAATATTTTCTTTTGTGAGGTATCTGCTAAGGTTTGGCTCATTTTTAATCAGATTTTTCCCCCATTGTTGAGTTTTAAAGGGCCTTTGTGTATTTTTGATCAACAGTCCTTTGCCAGATGTGTATTTTGCAAATTTTTTCTCATAGTCTGTGCTTTGCCTTTTCATTCTCTTGTCATTGTGTTTCACAGAGTAGACATTTTTAAGTTCAGTGCTTGTGATTTTGTAGCTAAAGTTATTTCCAAAACCAAGGTCATTTAAATTTTCTTCTATATTACCTTTTACATGTTTCATGTTTAGGTTTATAATCCAATCTGAGTTAATTTTTGTGAAGAGTGTATGATATCTGCCTGGATTTATTTTATTTTATTATTTTATATTATACTTTACATTTAGCTTCACCATTACTCCAGAACCATTTGTTTAAAAGATTGTATTTTGCTCTCTTGTATTGCTTTTGCTTTTATATTAAATATAAAATATAATTGATAATATATATTCTGTTCCTTTAATCTAGTCTTTCTGTGGTATTACAATATCTTGCTTCCAATTATCGTTAAGGTATACTTTTTTTAAGATTTTATTTATTTATTTGACAGAGAGAGAGATCACAAATAGGCAGAGAGACAGACAGAGAGAGAAATGAGAAGAAGCAGGCTCCCTGCTGAGCAGAGAGCCCAATACGGGACTCGATCCCAGGCCCCTGGGATCATGACCTGAGCCAAAGGCAGAAGCTTAACCCACTGAGCCAACCAGGCGCCCCATCATTATGGTAAACTTTGAAGTCAGTCCTCAGTTTTTGTTCTCTTTCAACACTATGTTGACTATTGTGAGTCTTTGCCTCTCCATATAAACTTTAAAATAAGTTTGTTAATATTAAAAAAAAAGAACTTGATGGAGTGCATTAACTGTATAGATAAACTTGGAAACCAGTGACCTCTTGAGCTTAGCAGGAGATAGACCATGGACATCAGTTGTCACAGTGGTGCCTCTGGCAGAATCTATT